>NC_060272.1:116943298-117243298 GCF_021613505.1 Equus quagga
AAGCTAAGGAACAGAGACCATTAAAACTAGACTTTGAACCCACATCTGTTTGACTCAAAACAATCCTGCTCTTTCCACCTTCCATCCTTTCGCCTGGTCATGAATCTTATACCCTTATCAATCAACACAAGTTTTTGTTGCCTTCCTATGGATGTGACTAAGGGTAAAATAAAGGAAGTCCCAATATAGTTGAGAAATAAAGAAAAATATGGGTAACATGACAAGTGATAGTTCAAGGTAGACCAGTCAGGGTCCAATCTGGAAAACAAAAGCTTCACTAAGTATTTCAACAGAGAGAATTTAATGTAGGGAATTGGTTAAGCAGATGTTAAGAAGCCTGAAAAAGGAAAAGGAGAACAGTGAGGGAAAACAGATAATAAGTAGAGAAAGTAGCCACAACTCCTAGGGCTTGGGGGACAAAAGGAATAGGTTGGGTGATCAGAACTCAGAAGCTCAGAGGAGAGGCCCTATTGAACTGGGGCTTAGATGTCTGAGAAAGAGATGTTGTTGCCTATTATTGGTACCTCAGGAGTGCCTCATGGAGCTGAGGCTCACACCTGAAGAGGCAGTGCTGCCTGTTAGGGCTCTTATCTCAGGAGCTTGAAGGAGGGGCCCTGAAGAACTGGGATTCAGATTTCTAAGGAGAGGGCATTGCCCAGCTACCACTGGTACCTCTGAGGTGGTTCAGTGAAGCTGGTTCTGGGAATGGGGAAAGAAGTCGGAGGTCGGAACCAAACTCTACTGCCTGGGGCAACACTGACAGGAAGAGCAGGCATGCAGGAAGGAACAAGCCTATTTTCTCTCCTTCCTGCCTTCTAATCTTTCTGGAATTACCACTATTGGCAACATGTAACAGGAAGCCAATTGGCAAAGGAGAAATGGGGTTGGCAGAATTCTAGCCTTAGCATCACAGAGCAGAACTTAAAAGAGTGTTTTTAGAGCTGTGAGACAATGGCACATAAAGCAATATATACTAATTGCCAAACCAGGTGTAGAAGCCCAGAGTGAAGGGTGGGAGTCATGCCCAAGGGCTGTGGTGGATGAGGGGTACCTCACAGAACAGGTGGGACTTAGGCTGAACTGTAAGGGTTGGCCTAGGGAGGATGAGGGACCCCATGAGCTAAGGCAGAGATACAGGAATGCTTAAGGTTTGTTTGGGGAGAGATTAGAAGTAGGAGACCAAGATGGAAAAGTGGGCTAAGGGATATTTTTAGAAACTTAAGTAAATGTCAGCATCATTTTACGGGAAATGTTGGCTGTAGCGTGAAGAGTTTAGCGTTGTCCCTTTAAAATGAGGGAAAGAGTTGAAAAGTGAAGAAGCTCCCCCTAATGGCTCCCTTCCTTTAAGGACCAGCTCATTGGCTAGAAGATGGAAGTTAGGGCAGGAGAGCAAGTGTTAGGAATCTTGACTTTCTATGTATTGAGAGATTATCCAGATCAATGACTTTCAAATGTGTGTGTGTGTTTATTTCTGTCACAAGAACACTTTTCCAAAGAACATGTTAGATACAACCCCAAGGCATGAAACAAATAGAGGCAGAGATTCTCTGGAGCTTCCCCCATGTGCCTCCCCTTTCTTCCTCTGCAGAGGGTTTTGAGATATCGCCTTGAAAAACAGAACACAATTTGCCAACCACTGATCTAAATGAACTCCCTTACTTTATAGGTGAGGAAGTTAAGTTACAGAAAGTTGACTGGTCACTCCACAAATCAGCACTAGATTGTGATTAAAATGAAGATCTTCTGAATCCTGGTTCAAGACCATTTCCATTATAGCTGGAGTGCCTGGCAATAATTTATTGTCTGAGCCAGAACACATTTTAAGGGGAAAGAGGGTACTAAAAATAATGGCTAGGCAAAAATAATGGCTAGATCCACAACAGTAGTAGCCTGGGACTGTCCTCAGCAAGCTGGGACATCTCGTCACCCTAATGACACCTCACTGTATGTTTTGTACTTCTCAACTCGAGATTACCCAGCTCCCCACCTGCCCTTCCCACATTTATCTTTTGATATTCAGTACCTCTGAATCTAATGAGTACACAGAAACCAAGACTGAACTTGGCCCTCCCAGCCTTTTCTATCCAATATCTTTTAGTGTAAATTGTCCCTATGCTTTCTAGACTTTAGTTTATGCAGGAGAAACAGGGCCTTGGGCAGAAATTACCTGGTGATCAGAAACTGAATTGAGGAAATGTTTGGGTTGGCTCAAGGCCTTACTGTATCAGTCAGGTTCTAAACAGGAAGCAACAGAGAAGGATTCTGACTTGTTTATGTAGGAAAGACATAGCAGATATGACTGGGCGGCTCACAGAATTGCCAAGAAGCCTGGATCATTAAGCCCAGGAAGCAGGCAGGAACAAGAGAGGCTAAAAAATAGGCAAACAACCAAAATCATATTACAGAACTAGTCCAGTGAGGGCCTGGATGGTGTCTCCGGCGTTGGGCATTGGATACTGCAGCTGGCATTGCTGCCCTGTAGACCCAGAATGACGTGTCCATTGACCCTGCTACTTTGCCTAGCCAGCTTATAATTCAGAGTCCAAGGGGTGAATCTGACTTCTGATTGGCCAATCCCGAGTCATCCTGCTACGTGAGCCTTTTCAAGTTTTTATAGTGGGAAGGAAGCTTCTGCCTACAATAACTATATTTTTGTTTCCAAATATGCTGCCCCTCCCTGGGGGAAGGATTATGCTTCTCTGTCTCTTTGACAGCAGGCTTGACCATATTGCTTGTTTGGGCCAGCGAAGTACGAGCAGAAATGATGTGGGTCACTTCCAAGTGGAAGCATGAAGAGCCAGTGTGTGCTTGGCCATACATTTTCCCTCTGCCTCAAGAATGGCAGTGTTCTAGAATGGGACCGCTGCATCAACCTGGCTACAAGAAGTGAAGATGACATGGAGCAGAGCCACAGCCAACCCATGATGGACACGCGGCATTAGCGGGAATTAAACCTTTGTAAGCCACTAAGATTTGGGGGCATGGGGTCATTTGTTACCATGGTGTTATTGAACTTAATCTGATGGATACATGGTCTCACCAAGATTCAAGATTCATACAATGGAGACTTCTCAAACATAGAAAGGAGGTTTTAGATGCTTGGCCGAAAAAAAAAATCACTGACTTAAAAAAAATCATTTTCAAATATAAAATTCATCCAAATATACACTTTGAAAAGAATCACCTCCCTTCTTCAAGGTCTCACTACCTTGCAGCTCTCCCAGGCGCTGCCCTAAGGTCAGGAGTCCCAAGTTTGCTTGGGACGAACCCTTGGGGTCAAATCAGCAAATTCTTCACGATCTCTGCTGTGTGTATGTTAGAGAGATTATTTATATTGATCTTACCTTTAAAAAAATCACTGAATGTTAAAATTGATCAGGGAAGTCTTCCACTGGGAGAAAATGGTTTTTGAAAAACATTCAGGCAGATTTAGACAATGAGAAGTTGTAAAGCAAGTATGTGTGTGTTGGGGGGGGCGGGGGGAGGCGCATGCACACATGCATCAGATTTGTTTTTAGGGGGTTTTATTTCTAAAAAATTAGTTATATATTTTAATTTAACATATTTAGTGAAAATAAGAAGTCCATTATTTTTCTAGTTATATAATCAAAATAGTTGTGGCTGTGTGCTATAGAACAATTCTTCCTCTCTTAAGAAAGTTAAGTTTAGCACAATTTCCTGGCTTCCCCCAAAATTTGAAGGTTTCACTACTTCATTCACATCTGCTCATGATGTTCCCATCCTGAGGACTTGGTTCACAGACTGAAAAGAATCCTTTTGTTAAAAAGCAGGTCAACCAACGAATTCCAAAGCAAATTTACCTTAGAGGCTTTTCAGAAGAGGCTGGCAGAGCACAGTGGTAGTGCCAGCTGTTAGCTAACCCACGGCATGCATGGAGATAATCTTTGGATCCAGCCTCTTGTTAACTTAGGCCGAAGGAAGCAATTCATGTTCTGAGAAGTCATCTACAATGGTGTGTTTAAAAGTTTTTTTTTTTTTAGGATGGGATATACCTATGAAATTCCACACACTTTCTTTCCCTTACTCCCGAATCAATCCATCAGTCTGGTTTTTTGATGAAGCTGCTATTGTCTGCTACCTGGTCAATCCACAAGTATCTTTTGAGTACCTACAATATGACATCGGGGTATGCACCACGTTGGGCATCATGGAAGAACACAACTATCTATTTCAGGGTTGAAACAATGTTACCCTAATCACTGGCATCAGAGGTCCTCTTAAAGATAGGAAAGTCTTCGTTTAGTAAATAATTTCCCTAGCTCTTTCTGTGGAAAGAAAGTGAGGAGCGCATCATCCCCAGAGAACACATAGAAACATGGAGGTGGATAAACTACTCTGCTTAGAAGTTAAAAGGAGAGGAAAAGGTGGTAGGCAGGAGGGTGTTGAACAACTGGTTGGGAGACAGGTGGCCAGTGAGAAAGTCCCAGGGACAACGGTGGGCAAGGATGCCCACTACCAACTAGGACTAAGACCTAAGATATTGTTAGAATGGGTTTACCTTTAAATCTGCTTTGCCAAGAGTTCGTGTGTGAATAGTGCAGTGGGAAAAAGGGACAGTGCCCTTGAAGCGGTGAGATGACCCATAAAATAACCAATGCAGTGGAGGCAGGGGCTTGAGTCAGAGGTCTTTGGATAAATAAAAGCTTCCCAAAGACTCCCTAGAGAGCTTGGGAGGCAGGCTTGGGCAACCACTGACATATGATGGTGGTCACATAATTTTTATTGAAATCTCAAAGAGGATGATGACCAGCTACCATCTTGGTTACAGGTCTGAGAAGTGGTCCCTTCCTCCAGGACATTACACGCCTCTCAACGTGCCATACTACACAACACACACCTAGCATCCTCCTTCCTTCCGTCCTTCCTTCTCTCCCTACCTCTTCTTCACATTCATAACCAAAATAGATACACAGTGTTGAGGCACATACGATGTCTTTAAACCATTGACTGAGATGGAAGGAGGAGACCTTTCCAACAGTAGCACAGCATTCTAAGTGGGTTCTAGAAAGAGGGAGTAAAGTGCAGTGTTTGGCATTTTGCTAACAGCGCAAAATTAGGAACAACCTACATTTCCATCATTAGGGGGCTGGCTAAATGAGCCATGATTCATCCATACTATAGAAGGCGCTATGCATTAATTTAAAATAATTTTGGTCGATTTGCATGTGGTGAAATGGAAAGATCTCTAAGATCTATAGCTGTTTAAAAAGCAAGGTGAAGAGTAATACCTACAATTTTTACGGAAAAAACTCTCACAAAATATAATTACATATTTGAATATGTAAGTACATTTCCTCTGGGAAGGGAAAGTGCTAGATAGGGACCTAGAGATGAGACCTATTTTGTTTGAAAATTTTAAACCATAAGAATGTATTCATGTAGTACTTGGATAATTAAGATAAAAAGTTTAAAGCATATAAAAATGTAAAAAGAGAAATGCAAGGTCAGAGTTTCTGGAGGCCATTAGAATTCACAGGAAAAAGACAATCCTATAATGTCAATCTAGATAGAGGAACCCACTATTCAAAGGTAACCCAGCAATAATGTCTTTTCTCACATCAGAAAAACCCAGACCATGGAAAAGTGAGTTTATCAGATGTGCACACGACATGTGACCTTTAACCTCCTGGGAAATTTAGAATTTAGGACCTTGACACAGATACAACAGTTGATTGTAAATCTGCCACAATTAGACCCACTTTCAAGTGTGTTGTGAAGGAAGCTGTCACCTGTTTTTCACTCTTATTTTTGAGACAACAAAGAGTATTGAAACAGTTTTGTAAGGGGGTCCATAACTGATCCCATTAATGTGAAATTCTCCACCAGGAAAAGTCATTGAAGATGAATCCAATAATTGGCCCTTCTGTTGGGTATGAGGACAAGACAAGCATGGGCCATATTCCATGCTGCTTGCTTGTTCATGTTCTCCATAACCAGATGTCTGACTTTGATGAAGTTCTTCCGTGTTTTCCTGTCCTGTCTGAGTCTCCTAGGGCCATCCTCTTCTGTCTTCTATGAATCCTCTCTGTCTCACATCTTCAGTCTCTCTCTCTTTCCCCTGGCTCCTTCCCCTCTATTTATAAAATGCACAATCTTTTTAAAAAAAATTTAGTGAGGTCATACTGGCTTATAACATTGTGTAAATTTCAGGTGTACCTTATTATATATCAGCTTCTGTATAGACTGCATCGTGTTCACCACCAGAAGTCTAGTTTTTATCTGTCACCTACATATGTGCCCCTTTACCCCTTTCACCCTCCCCAAACCCCATTCCCCTCTGGTAACCACCAATGTGTTCTCCTTATCCATGTGTTTATTTATCTTCCACATATGAGTGAAATAATACAGTGTTTGTCTTTCTCTGTCTGACTTTTTTCACTTAGCATAATATCCTCAAGGTCCATCCATGTTGTCACAAATGGCACAATTTGATCTTTTTTATGGCTGACTAGTATTCCATTGTACCACATCTTCTTTATCCATTCATCAGTTGATGGGCACTTGGCTTGCTTCTACATATTGGCTACAGTGAATAATGCTGCAATGAACATAGGGGTGTATAAATCTCTTTGAATTGTTCATTTCACGTTCTTTGGATAAATACTCAGTAGTGGGATAGCTGAATTGTATGGTATTTCTATTCTTAATTTTTTGAGGAATCTCCATACTGTTTTCCACAGCAGCTGCACAAGTTTGCATTCTCACCAACAGTGTGGGAGGGTTCCCTTTTCTCTACATCCTCTCCAACATTTGTTATTTCTTGTCTCATTAATTATAGCCATTCTGACAGGTGTAAGGTGATATCTCATTGTAGTTTTGATTTGCATTTCCCTAATAATTAGTGACGTTGAACATCTTCTCATGTACCTGTTGGTCATCTGTACATCTTCTTTGGAAAAATGTCTGTTCATATCCTCTGTCCATTTTTTGATGTGGTTCTTTGGGTTTTTTGTTGTTTTGTATGAGTTCTTTATATATTTTCAAAATTAACCCTTCATTGTATATAGGATTTGTAAATATTTTCTCCCAGTTGGTGGGTTGTCTTTTCGTTTTGTTCACAGTTTCCTTTGGCTTGCAGAAGGTTTTTAGTCTGATGTAGTCCCATTTGTTTATTTTTTCTTCTGTTTCCCTTGCCTGATTAGACATGATATTTGAAAAGATACTGCTAAGACTGATGTCAAAAAGTGTACTGCTGGGGCTGGCCCAGTAGCTGAGTGGTTAAGTTCACATGCTCCACTTTGGCAGCCCAGAGTTCACCAGTTCGGATCCCGGGTGCGGACCTACACACCGCTCATCAAGTCACGCCGTGGCGGCATCCCACACGGGAGAACTAGAATGACCTACAACTAGGAAATACAACTATGTACCCGGGCTTTAAGGAGGAAAATAAAAAAGAGGAAGATTGGCAAGTGATGTTAGCTCAGGGCCAATCTTCCTCAAAAAAAAAACAGTGTACTGCTTATATTTTCTTCTAGTAATTTTACAGTTTCAGGCATTATATTCAAGTCTTTAATCTGTTTTAATTTTCGCGTATAGTGTAAGGTAATGGTCTACTTTCATTCTTTTGTACGTGGTTGTCCAGTTTTCTCCACACCATTTATTGAAGAGAATTTCCTTTCTCCATTGTATGTTCTTGGCTCCTTTGTTGAAGATTAAAGCTGTCTGTAGATGTGTGGCTTTATTTTTGGGCTCTCAATTCTGGTCCCTTGATCTATGTGCCTGTTTTTGTACCAGTACCATGCTATTTTGATTACTATAGCTTTTTAGTATATTTTGAAGTCAGGGATTGTGATGCCTCCAGCTTTGTGCTTTTTTCTCAGGATTGCTTTGGCTATTCAGGGTCTTTCTTGTTCCATTTAAATTTTAGGACTCTTTGTTCTATTTCTGTGAAGAATGTCACTGGGATTCTGATAGGGATTGCACTGAGTCTGTAGATTGCCTTAGGTTATGTGGACATTTTAACTAAGTTTATTCTTCTAATCCATGAGCATGGGATATCTTTCCATTTCTTTATGTCTTCTTTGATTTCTTTCAATAATGTCTTATAGTTTTCAGTGCTTAGGTCTTTCATCTCCCTGGTTAAATTTATTCCTAGCTATTTTATTCTTTTTGCTGTGATTGTAAATGGGACTGTGTTCTTGACTTCTCTCTCTGCTAGTTTGTTATTAGTGTATAGAAATGCAACTGATTTGTGTATGTTGATTTTGTATAAAATGCACAATCTTAAAGAAAACTTCCTCTTCAGGCTACCACCATGTCTTAGCTGTTCAGGCTGCTAGAACAAAATGCCACAGACTGGGTGCTCACAAACAACAGAAATTTATTTCTCACAATTCTGGAGATTGGAAGTCGAAGATCAGGGTGCCAGCATGGTCAGGTTCTGATGAACACTCGTCCGGGCTGCAGATGTATTGTGTCCTCACATGGCAGAAGGGGCAAGGGATCTCTCTGGAGCCTCTTCTACAAAGGGACTAATCCCACTTGTGAAGGCTCTGCCCTCATGACCTAATCACTCTCAAAGGCCCCACCTCCTAATACCATCACCTTGGGGCTTAGGTTTCAACACATGAATTTTTGGGGGACATGAACATTCAGCCCCCAGCACACTCCCAGTGACTTGTTCTCCTCTCCCGCTGATCTTCTAGGATGACCAGCCCCTCCCTCTCTCTTCAGCAGATTTGCTTCTTACGCTTCGCAGTCTCACTTCTTGACCTACCACTTTGTCATTGTGACAGAGATCACGTGTCCATCTTATCACTTAATCAAATGGTCTCTTCTCCATCCTCCTAGACAGCTGCAGTTTCTGGCCAGGGACCACACCATCCTTGAAACTTTCCTCTCTTCACTCCTTTGAGATTTCTCTTTCTTAATCTTCTTCCTCTAACCATTATTTCTCAGTGGCCTTTAGGGCTATGTCCTTGGCCCTGTTCCTCCTGCCCTTTCTCTCTTAGATATTTATCCAACCCCACATTCTCAACTCTCCCTTTTATGAAGCTGGTTCCCACATCTACATCTCTAGTCATCAGCCTCTCTTTGTGTTCCAGGCACACCCTTCCAAGAGCCTGCAGGATATGTCCCACATGTGAACATCCTCTGGCATTTTAGGTTTGGCATGTGTAAATCTAGACTGCTAGTCCTGCTTCTCTGCCTCCTAGTTTTCTTAATTCAGTTAACGCCCCAGTATCGAAGCCATCTTCTCTTTCTCCCCCGCCAGTCACATCAGTAACAATACTCACCTAGATCCCTTCACTGACAAACACCTCTCCTCCTTCCCTCTCACTCCTCTTGGCTCTCACTTGGACCATCACTGCAGCCTTCTAACTGCTGCCCCAGACTCCCGTCCATCAGTGTGAACATCCTAAGGGATAACCCCCAGGTCCTCAAATCTTCATCTCCTCAAGAATAAAGTTTGACCCCCTTATAATGGCACTCAAGGCCCTTCACAATCTGCTCCAACCTGCCTAAGGAGCTTTCCCACTGCTAACCCTCCATTTGTTCTATAAGAGACTTCTCATCAAACCTATGGATCTAGGACACTAAAAAGCCTCCCTAACGAATCTCTAGAGAGACTAGGAGATTCTTGAGAAACTAAGAGACCAAAGAATCTCTGGAGACAGGGCTTGCCTGCCTCCACTTGTCGGGGACTGCCCAGGACGTGCCTCATTGGCTTCAGGCCCTCGGCTCACACTGCTGCTTCTTCTCCGAGCAAGCCTTCTTCAACGTGACTTCCTCTCACCCAAATCCCCATGTTTGAAAGGCTCTGCTTCACCTTCTCTGAGTCTTCCAGCTAGAGTTCCCTCAGCCTCCAGACAGTCATAACTCCTCTGATTTTACTTCTCTTAATATCACCAATGCCCACTCTCAGGTCACCAACCGTGTGCCCAGCATGTTGCACATCTTCTCTTGTTTAACCCTCCCCGCAAGAGGGTACTGTAGGTATTGTTATCTCAGCTACACTGAGGAGAAGACTGAGGCTCAGAGAAGTTCAGTAACTGTCTCCAGGTCAGTTCAGTATTAAAGGGAGGCATTGGCATTTGAGTTAGTTCTGTCTAATCTCTAAAGGTGTGCTCCTCCAGTTTGCCAGGCTGGCTGCCTGATAGTGTTCATCCTCATCAGCCTTAGACTGTCAGTGATGCCTGCAACAGTGCTGTAAGCTTCTTGACGAGAGGAGCCTTGTCTCAATTGTTATCTTTTCTAAGCCTCCAGAGTACTTAGTGCTAGGAACACATGAGGTCCTCAGTAAATCCTTGGTGAATTGTAGTGCAGTTTCCTCTCTTCTCCTATTTTTCCAACCAGGTGCTACATTTCTTCATCTCTCCCAAAGGGCTGGTGTTTTCTTTCAGCACCCCTGCACCACCTCAGGGGCAAGAACTTTGGGTGGCTGTGGTAAGAGCCCTTGCTCTGGTCTCAAGCATGACTCATGGTGGGGAATTTGGGCTTCTTGAAACGTTGACCATCTCTGAATCAGTCCGTGTCTCTCTCACCCTTGATTTGTGTTTCCCAATGACCAGCAGGCCTCCTATGCCATCACATGGATCCTTCTAAGTAACTGGTTCCTCAGGAGGAGGAAGAGGAACAGAAACAGGCTTATTTTGGAACAACAGGCAAAGATGCCTGAAGGGTTATGAAAGCACCACCACGATGCTCCAAGTCTATCTAATCACGGAGCCTCTACATACTTCAATTTTACTGGCTCTGCCTCCCCCAGCCCTGAAGCTCTTCATAGACCTACAAAAGCAAAGCATTCTGAATAATTTAGAATCCAGCAATTTGTTTATGCTGTGCCTGAGTGTGCATTTCTTTGGTTATATCTTCTTTGAGTTTACTGAGCCTCTTGAATCTGTAGGTTTGTGTCTTTTGCCAAATTTAGAAAGTTTTCAGCCATTAGTTTTTCAACTAATTTTTCTTCACCTCAGTCTCTCCTCTAGTTCTGGGACTCTAATAACACACATGCTAGATGTTTTGTTATTATCCCACAGGTCCCTGAGGCTCTGTTCCATTTTTTTCTCTCTGTTGTTCAGATTGGGTAATTTCTGTTGACCTATTGTCAAGTTCACTGACTCTCCTCTGTCATCTCTATTCTGCTATTGAACTGATCCAGTGAATTTGTCATTTTATTTATTTTTCAGTTCTAAAATTTCCATTTGGTTTTTTATATCCTCTATTTCCTATATGAGACCTTCTAACTTTCCATTTGTTTCAAGATTATTTTCCTTTATTGTTGAAGCATTTATATAATACTTGCTTTTAAGTCTTTTTCAGGTGATTACAATGCCTTTGTCATCTTGGTAACAGCATGTATTGATTGTCTTCTCCCATGTGAAAGATTTTCCTGGTTCTTCATAGGCTGAAAAATTTTGAATTGTATCCTGACTGTGTCTTATCACTTTTACCATACTCAACTTGTTCAAAGTAAGTCACTAGTTCTAGCCCACACTCAAGGGGATGGAATCACACAAGGATGTGAAAACTAGTTTGTGAAGATCATTAAGGACCATCTTAGAAGTCTGCCTGCTGTCTGCTGGTGGAAGCAACCCAAGTGCCCATCAGCAGATGAATGGATAAACAAAATGTGGTATATACACACAAGGGAGTATTATTCAGCCTTGACAAGGAAGGAAATTCTGACCCATCTACAACATGGATGAACCTCGAGGACATTATGCTAAGTGAAATAAGCCAGTCAAAAGAGGACAAATATTATTTGATTCCACTTATATGAGGTACCTGGAGTAGTCAAATTTATACAGAGAGAAAGTAGAGTGGTGAAGGCACGGGGAATAGAGAGTCATTCTTTAATGGATACAGAGTTTCAGTTGAGGAAGATGAAAAGTTCTGGAGACAGATGGTGGTGATGGTTGCACAACAACATAATGGACTTAACGTTACAGAATTGTACCCTTAAAATGTTTAAAATGATACATTTTTGTTACGTATATTTTACCACAATTGAAAAACAAACAGACGAAAAACAAGAAATCTGCCTCCCACACGTTATGAAATTCTGGGTCTTGTTTAAATCCTATGGAGAATGTCAATGTGTTTTTAGTAGGCATTCAACCAAAGGGAGTTCAGGCTGCTAGTTCTAACCAGCCTTCTGTGGTCTTAGTCCCAGTATTAGTTCTGTTTTCAAAATCCTTGAAGCACTCTTTGGATTGGTCCCGCGTGTGCACTACCCAGTAGCCAGACTATGCTGTAGGCTCAGATCCATGCACATGCACCTCAGGGGTGGGTCCCTGGGAATTCATCCATTTGAAAGGTTGCTTTCCCAAAGACCTCCCTCTCCACGACCTCCCTGGAACTTTCCAGCCTTGCCTTTTCCATCCTCTGGACAGAAAGCTGGTGCTCAGCAGTTCACTTGCTGTGACTGTGCTCACCTCCAGGACCAAGCAGTGGGAGGACAGATGGAAATAAAAAGCAAAAGGGGTTTCCCTACTCTCTGGGGACAGTAGCTCCTCCAGTGGGGCTGGGTGGTGTCCTTCTCGCAGAGTTTAGGCGCCTGCCAGGGCTTCCCGTCCCAGCAGTTGCTACTCTTGTCGCAGGATTGCTTGGGTTTGAGGCAGACACAAGAAAAACAGAGAAAAAGAAAGAATAGGGAATTTCTCCTGCTCTCCTTGAGCATCCCAACTCCTTGAGCAGACGGCTTCTCCTGAGGATCTCTCTGCCAGCCCTGATGCCCACTCGTGGTTTCCGGTTTCACTGAGTTCAGGCCAGCCAGGGCACACTGGAGGGAAAAGATGGCAAAGTAAGGCCATTTCAGTGGTACTTTGAGCCTTGTTCTTCCTCCTTAATGCTTCTGTTAACATTTGCTTTTCAGAGCCCTGAAATAGCTGATCTAGGCGTTTTATCCAGGAGTGATAGCCACCTCCTTCACCTGATCTTTTTTTTTTAAGATTGGCACCTGAGCTAACACCTGTTGCCAATCTTCTTTTCTTTTTTCTCTCTGCTTTTTCTCCCCAAATCCCCCCAGTACATAGCTGCATATTTTAGTTGTGGGTCCTTCTAGTTGTGGCATGTGGGATGCCGCCTCAGCATGGCCTGATGAGCATTGCCATGTCCGCATCCAGGATCTGAAACCGCGAAACCCCAGGCCACCGAAGCAGAGCGCATGAACTTAACCACTTGGCCACGGGCTGGCCCCGCCTTCGCCTAATCTTAAGGCTAGCTCTGACTTTGGCATTTAAAAAAGGGCTCCATCCACCCACCCCCACTCCCCGTTCGCTCACCCTTTTATTCTATTAATGTATGTACCACAGGTGACAAGGGCTAGAGAAACAGCCTGTCTTGAAGGAGTTTAGAACACAATTGGCATATTAGACACAGCTTCCTGGGTTTCCCCCATATATGAATTGGCTTTCCCCCTCTCTGTTTAGGCTCACAGTACATCTAGGAAAAGTGAGTGGGCTTTGTTGCTTCCTTGAAAAGTCATGTCTGCTTGTGAGCCTGAAACATCCTCACATATGAGCTCAGTGGGTGAGGCTGAGGTCTTTAGAAAGAGTCATCTTTTCAAACGCACAGGTTTGTGGTTTTTGAGAGAACAGAAAGCATAAAGCATAACATCTTGCGGGATTACTTTCTGCTGAAGACCAATTGATGCGACATCTGAAAATCATCAAATAAGTGTCTTGTTTTTAGCCTGCAAATGACTTTGTGAAACTTTGGAAGGAAATTCTTCACTTAAGAAAAAAGTAGGAAAATTGAAATTGAGATCATGGGCAAGAACAAAGATGGGGAATTATGAGAGTGCTTTGAATTGTTAATAGCATTTATATTTGCAAAAATGAATCTCTCTGAAAACCTGGAAGTGGTCTAATAATTTTAAATCACCTCACACGGCACATGCCCCAAATCCTGATAACCTCCACATTCAATTGCTTATGACCAGTTTTTTGGAGCACTCCAAAAACTTGAAGTTGCTACACAATGCACAGAACTCTGGATTTAAAATTATGGAAGTCTCTGATGTTTTTTTCCTATAAGCTCTTACATTTGGAAAGAAGTACAGTCTAACCCCAGAGGATCAAAATATATTGAACTGATTTTTTTTAAGAAACGGTATCAGCCAAGAAAACAGGAATTGAGCTGAACATTATGATGAAGAGAGTGAAGAATGGCAAAGATAAGGCTGAAGGTGGTGTGTATACAAGACTCAAAGTTGGAGGAGAGGCTGCACCTGGAGATGAGAAAGTCTGCTGGCCAAGGTAAGACAAATTAAGGCAGGTTGGTAAGGGTAATCTGAGGCAAATGAAACTAAAGGTCATCAGAAACCTGGGCTCTGATAAGGGGAGACTGGAGTAAAGAGAAAGTTCCCTCTAGCTTCAGTGGTTAAGGGGTGACGTAGAGTTCCCACAGCATTTCATTAATATACAAGTCAAGTGTTGCAAATACCCCATGTGGATGACAGACAGTTGTACTTTGTGAATTTCTCGTTTCTAATGATGCATTTGAGCTTTATTTTTTACAGCTGTCCTTGTCTTAATCCTTTACTTTTTTCTCCCCGGGGTTTAATGGATTCTAGTTACAGATCAGCATTTTAAGCAGCATGTCACCCATCAGGCAGCACATGGCTTCTGATGGTTACGGCATTTGGGTCACCACCAGTTCTCTGGAAGGACAAGCGCTCCTGTGAACAGCACAGTGAAATCTCTCCTACAATTGGAACATGGCAGCGCAGGTTCAGGGCACACACTAGGAATCTAACCAAATGCCTTTTGCAAACAGCAGCTCAATGAGGATTCCTGCCACGAGGCAAAATGCTTGGAAAGTTACTATGTGCTGGCATCACTGGGTTTGGGGTCAGCAGGCTGAAACCGGGACTCATTATGTTCCTACCATGCCAACTCGGTGCAATTAGCCTAACACGATAATTTCCTGAGGCCATATGTTGATCTTTAGGGGAGGGAAGCCTTCGTATGCTTGATGGCTCTGAGATCTGACTGGCATGTCCCAGCTTCGAGCAAATTTCTGTAAATCAAGATAACACACACGGCAATCAAAGATGAAGTAGGACAGCCAGCCTGGACAGAAGCAGAAAACGGAGAGCAGGGCTGTGCACTTGTTGACTGTTGTAGCGAGTTGGTTTTCTTTCTTTTTTCCAAAGAAATTTTCGGAGAAAGGTCAAGGGAGCACTACTGTGTGCAAGGCTATCCCTCTCTCTCCCCAAAATAAAATCAATGTAAGGACCTAGAATACAATAAGTTATGGTCCAGGGCTGTGTGGCCTGTATTCCCATTGGAGACCTATCAATGTGAACTAGCACTGTTGGGAAATCTCTCCAGCTAGCCCTGTTAATCGATACCTCTGTTCATTACACGACTCTGATGAATATGGATAATGATTGGGTGCCCGAGAGTCAGGTGACCAAAAATAACTGTGCCTTACTGAGGATCAATAGATTTCCCCCCAGTATCACTTGAGGCAATCCAATATTCACAGCCTGGATTCCCTGCAGGAGTGCGTTACCACATCCGTGACATTTCATAATCACATGCCTCAGTGGAGGTTGACTTCCCCAAAGTTGCTTAACCTTTCATGTCTTTGCCCTCACTCTGAAACCCATCCATGGGTGCTCAAATGAAATCAAGGAGGGAGACTCTGTCAAGGCTCAATGGCCGGCACCTCTGCAGCCTTGGGAGGGACCCTGAGGCAGTAGCATCTAAAGCTGGCAGGACAGCTCCTTGCTGTGGTCCTGATGGCAGCCAGATGGGTATTAGCAGCTCCTCCAGCCCCTTGTTGGCCAGAGGCCTGGGCCATGGGGTTGCTATAGAGTCTGGGAGCTCATTTCCCTGGGTTATCGGCCAGAGGAAATTGGAGAAGTGGGTGGTACCAGCTGGGGAGACCTGGGCAATCTTGCTCTAGAGATGGAGAACAGAAAACACTATTTTGGAAGGGAGACTCCAGCCAGTTACAGTCTTGGTTAGCCTAATTTTTAGCTAGGATTGTTTTAAGAGGTGGGGATAATATTAAACAATGCTGAGTCAAAAGTGCCTTCTATCTGCTTCTTCCCATTGTCCCTCAAGCAGTATGACAGGAGGAGGAAATGTCACCGATTATGACATCTTCCCATCTGCTAGTTTTATTTCTAGATTATAAGAAGCACAATCTGCAGAAAGCCACTGCCAAGAGAATATAAACTGAAACACAAGCATTTAGTCTGAAAAAAATATATAGTCATCATCCTGTTGGCTGCTGTCCACAAATTTCACAGATGGGGGGCGGGGGGAAGAAAATTTATTTGCAGAAAACTAAGGTGCAAAGATACCTAAGTTCTTCCTTTGGTCTTCCTTTCTTCAAAAAAGCTTGGGCAAAGGCTTTGGGGAAAAGGACTTCTGGAGACATACAGAAAAGGCATCCCTAAAGGTACAGCTTTGGTGAGGAAGGACTCAGGGCAGTGTTTGCTGGGCTCCATTGGGACTGGCTAGGATCGTTGTAGCTCTGACTCAGCTTTGCCATCTGAGCAAGAGATGAGATTGATCTTCCAAAGAAGTGTTTTGAATAATACCAGGACGCAGTCCAAAGAGGAGATTGACTCTGAGATATCCAACATGTGTGCTTAAATAGGGTGACTTATTATGTGAGCTGAAGCGTTGCCAGGTGTATTCTGGAAAGGTCTATTAGAGTTTGTTGAGGTTTCTTCAAATCAAGAAGGGAAGAAGAGATCAGTGACTGATAAATCTTTAATATAAAAATTGTACAAGAATTTTGATACAAATTACAAGAGGTATTTGGACAAAATATGAATAAAATTCCATTTACATCCCCAAACCCTTATGCATTTTATGCAAAAGACATACTGTAGACAGTTATAGTACAGAAAATACAACAAAGGAGATAGCAAATAAAAACTTTTAATTCCCGTAGACTACTAATAAAAACAAACCAAAAAGCAAGACAAAACAAAACAAAAACAAAACCGTTGTTCAACATACAGTATTCATGTAGCTACCGACGTCACGATGGTTAGATCAGGGAGATGCGAGCTGTCCCGGTCCCTTGGTGCAGCTACCTTTTGTAGTACAGATTTGGTTCTGCGACAGGCTCAGCGGAAGAGAGACTGGTTTGATGCGGAAGAGAACATACACCAAAAAAGCATAAACCCCCAAACTCCGGGGGAGGGAGAGTGTATCTTGGTGAAAATTCCTTTTCCTCAAGATATTTCAATTCCCCTTGGCCACTTTTGCTGTCAAATACGCAGGTTGAGTCAAATGTTTTTGTGATCAGACACATCAGTGGGTTTGGGGTGAATAAGAAAGTTACGTGTTCTCCCAGGTATGGGAGGGATCTTGCTAGTTCTCAGAGGACTGCTCCATGATCAGTAGGAGAGAAGAGAGAGCTTTCTTTCCCAGAGCCCCAACTCGCCTCCACCTTTGAGGAAAGGCCTAAGTGACCTCTCACCAAAGTCTTCTAGTTTGTCAACCTTCCTCGCCCCTCGGACCTCCATGTACCCACCTTTAGCTCTCCTGCACTTTTCATCCTGGCACTGGAAAGAAAACGGTAAGATTTCTCTGCAAGGCAGCTGAACCAAAGTTTGCACAGGAAAACAAGTGCACCATATATTGTAAGTCTTAGATAGTCCTGTCAGATTAATACATAATACTAGAACATCTCATTCACTTAGTTCACGTTAAGTAAACGCTGGACAGGGTAGAGCACACAAATGTTTCCAAAGCGACCAAAACCAGGATGAAAGAGGGAGTGTTCCGCCTTCTTGCTTCATAGAAGACTTTTTTTTAAGGGGGTGGGTGAGATCAGAAAAAAGAGCAAGGGCGGGAGTGAAAGATAATGGAAAAGTGAGGGGAGATTAAGATAGGCAATGAGAGGAATGGATTACTCTGTACAAAGACATGCAAAAACGCTCCAAATTGAGTACCAGATAAAAAAAAAATAAACAGTCAACCTTGGTTTATACATCTCAAGTGAACCTATTAACTCAGCACATTGTCTGGGAGTTCAAGAGCATCATACCTCATGAATCAATGCTTCTCACAGCTACGGCACCGAGCCACAGGCATGGGAGGGGCCGGAAGCCAGGCTCCCACTGAAACGTGCCAGGTCAGTTCACCTTGCAGGGGCACAGCCCAGGGGGCTGGGGTTTTCTCCCCCTCTTTTGGAAAACATTCCCAGGGCCAGGAGAGTGGAGCTCCCACACACACCCAGGGTCTCCCCAGAGTCACCTCTCAATTCTCGCATTCCATAAGAGAAGTGGGCAGAGCCAGTTACTAACGGATTGATTTGCCATCTTCGTTGTGCATTATTTCAACATCACATTTGGCAACAGGAAGCCTTATAAAGTCTTGGTATAGCACTTAGATACTCTCTCTTCAAGAAATATACTTTTACACTATCTACTTCTCTCCGTTTTTGTTAAAATACCTTTCTCTGTTCTTCCTTCCCTTCAAAGATTCTTAAAAAAAAAATGAAGCTAAAAAAATGTTAAAAAATTAGAAATGTTCTTAAGCATCCCTATTATTTAAAGGAGAAAAAAATCTAATATTAGTTATAGAATCTGTGCAATTTTGGCAACCGAGTTTTTAATTAATTAAAGATTCTATGAAGATGTTGGATAAGCAATTGTAATATATACATACTGGGGGAACTTAAAAAAAAAATCAAGTCAACTGCTTTTTCTCCGACCCCAAGAATCTTTGCTCAAAGTGCTTTTCTTGCCAGTCCTTGGACTGGCTAATGAAATTATTTAGCACACGTTTGTCAACACAGACCTGTTAAGTTCTCTGTAAATCTGGCGCTTCTTTCTCTTTTCAAAGGTTCACATCAAAGATGACACCTACATGTGTCTTATTTGATTGACAAATATATTGGAAACGTGACTGTTTGTAGTGGGGTCAACGACTTCTCTCAAACCTGCAGCCGAGGGTGGGAAGGACGTGTGCAGTCCCCCAGTTCCCTAAGACAAACAAGTAGATGCTGCACTTCATTTAGTCTAGCCAGCCGCTTTTCAACTGTCATTTAAGCAGTTCAGCATATAAAAATAGCAGCCAATACCTACGCGTTATTCGGGCTCAAGGTATGTCGGAGTGTAACGCTTTCCCACGTTCTTCCTTTGTACCTCTGTCTCCTGGTCACTTGATTTCGTAAAGCTCACTGTACTTGTACTTAACAAAATTCTCCCAAAGTGGAGAATTTAACTTTTACGTATAGGGTAGTCCCACTTTTGGTGATTAAAGTGAAAATCCCTGTGCCTTTTTTATTTCAGATTGGCAGTCCAGTTTAACAAAATAAAGATTAATCTGTCATGTTACACTATGGATTCAAAGGTTGTCACTGCGAGAGACCTGTGTACATTCAGACCAATGGTTGGATGTCAAAGCTAAAAGACAACTTTTTTTTACCACCATGCACCACCAGTTTACAACATGTGCACTTTTTGAAGGGGGAAAAAAATGTGTTAATGCTTTGCTTACAGAATATAAGGCAATCTAATTCTGTTTTTGCCACTGCCTTATGGGACATTTTGCTCTAATGATGGGCCACACCCAGTGCTCCCAAAACGGACGGGCGTGGAATTGCAATACTTCAGTTTCCAAAGACGCAAAGAACGCTGTCACAGCCAGCATCTCTCCAATGACCCTTTATTTAAGAAGTCATCTTGTTACTGTCCACTTAATAGCTGGAGAGGGCACCTGGAGGCAGCCTTGGGGCTTGCCAAAGACACAATTTAGTAGGTGTGTGTATGTGCTTGTGTGTTGGGAGGGGAGGAAGAGAAGGAAGGGGAAGACGAGAGAGAGAGACAGAGAGAGAGAGAGAGGTAGAGACACAGATTGTGAACGTGTCTGTGCATCAGGGAACGGAGTGGGAAAGCCGGGCCCTTGTACTCAATTTCCCCTTCACAAGGGATAAACAGGCAATTACGCATCCTTTTATATTTGATGGCCAAGTGCTGAACTGGAAAGCACACTATTAGTTTGTGTCCCTTCAGGGCCAGGGCAATAAGTAGCCAGGAGAGCTGGGGCTGAAGCAGAGAGGGTGTTGTCTGCTGTTATGTGACAGTCTTGTCAGCAGCGTTCACATTACTGGAAGGTAATAAAGTGACAAGTAAGTTATTAGAAAGATATGAGGTGAAATTGAACTGAAGCTTCTCACTACTCAGCCCCGGCTTTTTCCTTTCCTCTTTTGTAACGGTCCACTATTTGTTACAAACTGAGCCTTGTCTTGATATTCTATATAAAAAAGATTTTTGTTTTTCAGTAAAGGTCAAATGAATTTACAATAACACTTTAGAGGAGAAGAATAAAGATAGTTTTAAGACGACTATAGTATGTTCCTTCAAAGATATATATAGCATTATAATGAACAATAATGCTGATCCAATTCAGGATACTTGTAAAAATGCTTAGTTTTTTTTTTTAACCCTGTTATTAGGCATTTGGATTTTTCAACAAATGCCAAAAAGACAGTCTTTGATGTCCAGTTATTTCCGAATGGCCATAAACATCACTTTGTGCAAGATGTGGGAAGAATGAGGACAATGGAAGGTCACAAGGAAGGATGGATGTTTGGGTAAGGGTGATGATAGATTAATTCAATTTTACAGCTGAATTTACGTGATAGTCATTGAAAATTGCCATTTACCATGAGCAACTCCCCAACTATAGGAAATATGGAAATGAAGCTGGGACAGATTAGACGTGGCCTTAATATTAACATGACCAAGACTGCCATACATGGTTTAGCTTTGAGGGGAAAAAGGAAACAGAAAAGTTACTTTTATGCTTCATAGGAAGGTGACTGAGCTGACATTTTAATCAAGGGACTTTTAGCCAGGTAGCATTACAATCCCAGCTATGAGGGTGAACAAGAGTAATGATGGAGAAAGGACCATCTATGCTGGCTGCCACTCACTCCTACGCCACTCATCACAGTTAGAGCCTGGCTTGACCACAGGCTTTGTCAATAACCTAGATGACCCACTGTATCTTTTCGCTCCCTAAGGGACTCCAGCATCACTTCCCACTCCAAAAAAAAAGAAAAAACCCCCAACTGCCGTGTTGGCTCTCCTGACTCTAGGGAACCTCAGCTATTCCATGCAGCTGTCCTTGCCTCGCTCCTCCGACCGGGTCCTATGACGCGCTTGGACACGGGAGCTCTCCCCTCTGCTAGACTGAGTTGTACCAGACTTTTCCCTTGAACAAACACTTCCAGTGCATCCACTATTTTCTTTTCTAGCTACCCCCAAACCAGGGCAGATACCATTCCTCTACTTAGGAACCCTTACTCACTTTAAAAAAATGGTGACTCCCTCCAGTGCTTAGGCACCTGCTTATTGCCCTCCTTACTCATTTAGAGCCTCCCAGGAAAAAAACAAAGAATGAGAGGGAAAACCAAAATCGTCTAGGTTAAATATTCCACATTTGGGGGAATGTAAGTGATTTTTTTAAAAAAAGGAAATGTCATAACTTGAAAAACAAGTTCTTAAGAAAAGGAGTGTGTCCATAGGATGAAAGTAAGTTTCTTCCGGATGATTTGTTTCCTTAAGATAGCAGATGTAGTATGTCTTATGACAGCTGAATTTTATTTACTCTGCTTGTCAGTCTAACCCAACACTAACAGACCAAGCACAAGTCAGAACTGCTCAGGTCAACTGTTAGCAGTTGGCAGCACGTCCATCTCAATCTGGTTACTGGCATCTTTAATTGCCAAGGGCCCCCGTTCTCGTTTGCTTGGCACACATCGAGGTGTATACTGAGGAAGGGGAACAGGTCACGTTTCATTTAGCGGGAACCTAGAGCATCGTTTCCCCGAGTAAAATGAGGACAACGCCTCTGGAACAGCCCATTCTTGATCTATTCAAAGCTTTTTTTTTTCATGTATACACTAATCGACGCTGTTAACCAGTTATGTGCCTTTCTCCTTTTACTGGAAGGGCCTGAAAATTCATGACCAAAAGAATCACACTACAAGGACAGTGGAACTATTGTGCTGAAAACTTTTTTAAAAAAAGATATCAGGTTGAGGAGGAAAACATTTAAACACCTTTAAAAGGCATTAGGCTGAACTGCATGGCCGGACTAAGATCTGAAATGCGTATAGGTTAGGTTGACTTATTTCAATAGAATTAATAGCAGAACAAAGAATGTCAAGCTTTTTATCACATTTTCAAAACCAAATTGCTTATTATCTATCCTTTCTCTTGCTCTTTTTTGTCCCCCTCCACAGCATGCAGATATTCCTTAAAGTGGACTAAGCTTTTCTGATATTTACAAAAACACCGTTTAAAATGATCAAAACAGTACATTTCAACACCAGCTAGTGAACACGCACATTAATAATATTGCCTAATTTTGTACCTGTGACAAAACTCTGGTTAAAATCTATCAAATGGGAAAAAGCTGCCTGGATAAAAATCTGCATCACAATTAATTTTCGGCCAGCATAGAGTGGATGCAACTAGAGAAACTTTTTCACAATCAATAGGAGACACCCATGAAAAACTAAATGATAGGAATGGGCAAAGTGAAGGGCTCAATGACTAAAAAGCAGATCTCTTTATTCTGCCCATTTGCAAGGAAGCCTTGCCATCACCATCCTAACTAGACTCAGAGTTAAGTCAAAGCCTACACTCAGGCACAGACCCAAGACCAAGCACCACTTTGGGACTAGAAGCATTGTACATTCATGATTTTACACTTTATGTACCACTTCCATTCACTCCCCCTGCCCTTTTAAGCAAATAGGCTTTATATCGGAAAACGTCGTTCACCCATTTGGAAGGCCACCATAACAATTGGGCACTTGAGGCAGAGAAGTGGTAGCAAAGAGGGGAGATACTTAAAAAGGCAAGCTGTCCAGGACTCACTGCTGTTTCTCTGACAAAATGCAGGTGAACACATTCGTGTTTCCGAGCCAGGGAAATTCTCCTTCGAGAATCTCATTACTTCACCTCTGGACTTGTTCTAACTGGCTCTCCACATTAGCCTGGTTTGTGGCAAGTCACAAACATTTGCTCTAAGCCTGTTCATTTGCTGGTGTGACCTGCTGACAGCTATGTAATTCACTCACTAGGGCTCTTTGACCTTTTAGTTGACATTAAATTAAACAGACTAAACATTGATTTTGTACAGGATGAGTTCTAATATCTCAACTAAGAGTGTAACTTTTACAAACGGCTGAAATACAAACGTGTTATTTTTATAAAACTAGGTATAATTCAGTCTACACACACTCTGAAAGCTAGTATTTCCATCATCTTTTGCCGGGATACTAAAAGTATTTTTTCCACCCTTTTTGAATCGAATCATCTTGTTATAGGGCAGCAGCGCAACACAGAGAAGGCTAAGAGGACCAAAGTGTTTGCAAACAAACTTTCATTATTCTAGTTCCATCTTTCACAAACATACTGTACAGAGTCTTATATGGTATAAAACAAAGGAAAACATCTCTGTCTATTCAATTTAACACAACACCAAAATAAAGCAATTAAGACTTTGGGGAATTCAAAAGTACAAGAAAACAAAAATGGTTATCACTAATTCCTCAGCTTTTTTACCGTAAACATTTGTCATTTAACAGACATAGTGTTTGCTATGTTTTCTTTTGTACTGCAAATACTTTTGGTCTTTCCTCACTGTAAAACAAATGAGGACTCAAATGCACCTCAGAGCATCCTCTGAAGGAGATGAAAAGATAAAGCTCCTAGACGTGTCTAGCTTATCTTTAGGAATCTATTGTTTCGGAAATTTTCACAAATAAAAATACTGAATCCTCAACTAATGATGCTTATTTTTGGAAACAATAAATACTGTGAGGTACAATAAATCCTACAGAAATAATAATAACAACAGAAACACATTAACAGTTTCCTTTGGCAAATTTAACGGAAGTGAATGCTGATGTGAACATAGAAAAAAAAAATTACAAAACATATGAAAAATGGAAATGACGTGAAAGGTTAAAACAAAGGGAGTATTTCTAACTTTTAGATCGATGTGAGAAATGTTTGAGGCCATTAAATGCAGAAAAGAAATACATTCTTTTTAAGTTATTGTGTACTGTTTGACAAAATATTCCTGGTTTCTCTCCCCCTCCCCCGCCCCCCACTTAAAAAAAAGAAAAAAAAGACAACACAACAGGTCTGCAATGCACACACTAATGGTCTTGGCTGCAGACTGAACTTGAGTGAATACCATCATTCAGTCAGCACGCTGTGGTAGCTGAGGCTGCCGATGTGGTTAACCAGCGCAGGCAACATGTGTAAACATCGGAAACAAAACAAAACAAAACAAAAAAGGTTTGGAGCATCGTCTCCCCCTCTTTCTCACTCTCAATTGCTTGGTTTCAGGCTCGCTTTCATTTCTCTCTGACAAATCGTGTGGGAAACACAAGACGCTGAGCAGCGAGAGACCCTACTTTAAAACCCCTTCTTCTCGCTGTGCAGACAGGAGTGTTGCTCAATTCAGGTTCAGCACGTGTGTTCAAAGCTGCCGAGTCCGGCTGCAGTGACACGCCTTTTGATTTTGTCTGTCACACGGGCCTGACTCGTAGTACCACTGCAGAACTTGCAACAAATTAGACAGCCATACAACAGACCAACCCAGCGCAGGCTTTTCCTTTCTTTTTAAAGGATAAGGGTTAGGTCCTTGGAAACGAGTGTTCAACTCTTTTACTGTATTCAGCTTTGTTCCATAGTGAGTAATTTGGGCTTTTGTATCCTGAAATATTATCCTGCCTCTAAAGAATAAATGCCTTGGCTGTTTCACACCACATAATTTTGTTTTCCTTTTATGTAACTTAGCATATAAGCAAGAAGGATGCAATGTTGATTCTAATAACATTCGGCACTTGAAAGAATCACCAAGTGTTTTTTTTTGTTAAAGCGGTTTTCTGGTGGCCAACAAATTGGCCTGTGGTTATGTTGAGTGACTAATTGTATTTTCTTTTCTGGAAACTTGTGCAAAGTTGGCAGTTTTGTGTTAACACTAATACTTTTGTTTGGCATTTGTGCCCCATACTGACCAGACCGTTTTTATACAAGTGAATTTTTTTTAAAAAGACACTTACTTGAAGTATGGCAACAGTTTAAGGATAAAAAAGAAGCGTGGATATTACACATCCCCTTGTAGTGTATGAAAAAAAGTGCATGACTGGATTTATGTATTAGTACAGGACATTTTAAAAAATCAGATCTGTGCTGTAAAGCATGCCAGCACCGCTTTATCACTATATCTAGCAGGTAGTAAAAACAAGACCATGTTTTTAAAAAAAAAAAAAATGCGCATTAATGCTAACATAAATGAATAGAGCTAGCCAGCAAACTATTTTTTTCCTGCATATCTAACAGCTGGATGTAACTGTAAAAATTAAACAAAGAGTTAAACAACCATCAATACAATTGTTTTACATCATTGGCCCCTCAAGGCGAAATATTTACAGATGAATCTGCCATGCTTTAATTGAAGATTCTCTCAAAACCTTAAAGTTCACAGAAGACAACTATAAGAAGTTCCTTTTTTGTTTCTTTTTTCTTTTTTTTTCCCTTTTATTTTTTTGCAGGCAACAGTCGTGGGTACAACAAATTGTCTCTTTGGAGAGGACCAAGAATTATTATCCTGTCAAAATTTGGGCTACTTGCACATTTTATGTGTGTGTGTACGTGTGTTTAAAAGATACTTTGTTTTCGCCCCCAAATTAAAGATCCCACCCTTTAACCAAAACTATAAAGGAAAAAGAAAGAAAATTTCAAAAGCACCTAGTGTTTATATCTAAAGAAAACGTATGTGTGTGTATATATATGTAGACACAGAGGCATACACGTGTATACACACACACACATGCACACCCCCCCCTCCAAGTACACAAGCACACACTGACTATGGCAGTTCAAAGATGTTGGCCATCTGGTGAGGGCTGGCATTTGTAGTGTCCGCTCTGAGACTAATCTACTGAAGTGAAGGGAATGTTTTTGTGGAGATTAGGGTTCTGACTGTGCCGATTTCGGCTTCGCACAGAGGAAAACATCATATTGCAACCGGGGACTTTGCACTTGTGCATTTCTCGCAAATGCACAGTTTTGTAGTGCACTCTCAGCGTCCCCTTGTTGCTGTACATTTTGTGGCAAATGTTGCACATGATCCCACCATTGCTCCCGGACAAGCTGTTGAACATCAGAGATCCTGAAACTTCAGCCCCTAAGCTGCCAGGGAGGGCAGGGGCCTCAGCCTTGTGTGCCGACTCCCCACTGTCACTCGCCCCATCAATGTCATCGAGAAGAATCCCCTCGTCGCTGCCTGCGTCGGATTCTCTGGAGGAATGGATGCTGCTGCTGGACTGGAGGCTGGAGGTGGTGCTCAGGTCAAGGACCATGTAGTCCTCTGCCATGCCCCTCCCATACCCGTTCAGGTGGGAGTCTTCAGTCCCTGCGGGAGAGGAGGCGTCTTCCCGGACATCGAGCCCCAAGGGGTGCTGGGCACCATAGATCTTCATCAAAAATTCATCCCGGAGGTCCTTGCTAAGGGAGGGCTGCGATGAGTCCAGGCCCATGTCATCGAGTTCTTTGGTCAACAGTTTACGATGCAGATTTATGTTGGCACTGTGTCTAGGAAAACAAGAGGGAAGGGGGGGAGGTGTGAGGGAGTGGGGAGGGGTGAGAAAAAGGAGAGCATTTTAAAATTGATTCGGCTTTCACTAGGCATCAAATAAGCACATTCACTGCTAATTACACCATTATAAAAGCAAACATTCCCCTCCATCCTCCGGATTTGGGAAAAAGTAGTGGGGAGTGCAGGAAGGGGAGCTTTTCATTAAGGTAATTTTTAGAAGAGAGTAAAATTCTTCAATGGCAGGATGGATGCAAACCCATGACCCTTTTCTCAATGACTGTTCTGTTAGTTCTACTATATAGCAGCATCAGCTGCAGAGAATCTCATAGCAGAGATTTCAGAATATTGATTAAATAGGATAAAAGAATGGAAACTGCTTGTCTAAACTGAATAATTTGAATTTACCTAAAAACAAAATCAAAACCCCCCTTTTTTCCTACAACACACACTTTGAGGTGTAAAAAGGATCCATTTTTTTTTTTAAGTAAATGGTCTCAATAATTTAGATTTAACTTCAAAAAATAATGAAATGTCCCCCCTCACCTTCCTACACTTAAGTTTTCGGTAGAAAAAAAAATTATCTTAGTAGATTAGCAATTTGAAATAGCGTTACAGACTATCTTTAACACAAATCCCTTTTCTCAGACTGATTTGGGATCTCAGCTAAATCTAATAGTAAAATACACTTATTTTCAGAAGCTGCTGCATTTTAGAGTTGAAAATGTTTTCATCAAGTAATTCAACTTTCCAAATTTAATTCTTTAAAACAAAAGCTGAAAAACAGAAATTGGCTTTTTAAATAAAAACCTACCCACCCTTAAAAAAAATCACACTAAACAAGAAAAAGCTCAAAGGGACAAAAAAAAGCACCCCATCCCAAAACAAAACAAAACAAAAACCACACAATAAATACAAAAAAAATCAAGCACAATAATAACATACGGTCCCTCTATTTTAACAACTACAATCCGTACTTCTTAGACAAGCAAAACTTTTACTCCACTCACTGAGTGCTTTGCTTGTATAAAAAAAGACAGGATTTGTCCCAGAGCATCCATAGGGATGTCATGATTTACAAAGCCTGATAGGTTGTTATCTCTCTGAAAACATTGCCTTTGTATTTACATCCCCCATTTACTTTTAAAGTGCCCTTGGGCATATACCTCTCTCCACCTGCAAAGGCTCACAGGTTTGACAAGCACCTAAATTGAAGGCTACCCTTCCAAAAAATAAACCAATACAGAAATATACAGATACATAACAGCTTCTTGATAATGGCAGAAGCTCTACATCTTGGAGAAGTAATTGTGATAACAGAAATGACCTAGAATGGCCAGTATGAAGTTCAACAGACCTCCTGATCATAATTAAAAAGTATGGAAGACCAAAATGAGTCATTCCATTGTGTGACAGGCATGGCTAATATTTCTTAGAGATGGTTGAGAGGTATGTGCCTCAGAGACAAGAAAGGTGGGAAAGACTTCTCCACCTTTCCACACAAGACAATATATAGCACTCCGGTTGGAAGGGGCAGTGGGGCAGCGGCCCTCTGCACACTGCGCTTAGGAAGGCTGAGCTTACCTTGTGATAATAAGATCAGCTTTCTAATCTTTTGCTAAATCGATCACAAAAGAAAGCAAGAATGAGAGACAGAGAGAGAAAAAGAGAGAGAAAGAGAGAGAGAGAGAAAACAAATTCACATTCTAGACATCTGGTTTTAAAAAACAAACAATAAAATAGGGATTTAAAATGTTCTGATCACAAAATCATTTTCTGTCATAAGCGATCATCTCATATGCTGTCTTGATGATTTTCAGATCAGCTGCATAATCCAAAAATCATAAATCATATTAAGATAAACCAAATTCACAGCATCATCATCATCCATAAATGAGTTCTACACGGATGCATGCAGTGTGCGGATATGGGAATGATAAACAGAAGTTGTCCCCACGGTCCCTGCTCTAACACAGTCGGCTCCCTATTTCCTTGGTGTCAGATGGCAGATGACTCCAAGTGCAGGTTGCTAAGCAGAGTGCAGGAAATGCCTACTGTGAAGTCTTTACCCTGACATGTGGGTATGACACTACCCGAGTTATTACGAGAATGTGGAAACAGAATGTTACACTATGTACTATTACTCCATTGATAAAGCAGTCTGCCATCCACAAGCAGCTCACAAAATCCTACCCTTCTGTTTACTTTTAACACCCTCCCCCTTTCTTAATTTCACAAGCACACATTTTGCGATAGCTGTAATCTAGAACTCTGTGCTGCTTCTCACACATCTGCAGTTACCACTTCCTAGATTCACTGCTGAGAAAACAGCAGCCAGACACACAGCAGTCACATCGAGACACACTGAATAAGGAAGAATAAATTAACATTGACGAAAGGACACACTGATCACCCAGATGGACACATCTTTCCTAAGATGACTTGTGAAATTACACATCTCCACCGATATGTTACCAGGAAGAGATGTTTCTCTTCATTTCTCACTTACAGCAACAGAAATCTGTAATCTAATTAGATGATGTACCAGCCCTCAATATCTGTCAACCAAACGATGTGCAGAAATGTGAAGGCCAGCTCTGGCACTCTGTTCAACAGTGTCCCTTTTCCGCTGTCAGCAGTACTGTTGGCCTCTGCTAATATAATTACATTGACTTTTATTCAATTAAGTGCCATCCCTTGCTTTAAAAAAAAAACTACTTTATCAATTGATTCAGGTGTAATGCAATAATAAAGATGAACTCATGGCAGTGCATTAGCTCTGCTGTTCATAAGTTCAGTACACGGCTTCATTCATGGTAGTCGATTTCCATTACGCAACCACAGTTCAAGAGAATTGATTCTTTTATGTTCATTTCTTAATCTATTTCATTTTTGTTTAATAATCCTCCCAAATGCCATATGCAAAACACTTGAAGTGGGGATGGGAAGAATGTGCTGTGGAAAATCTGCTAGTTCATTCTCATGACAGTGGGCTTGGAGATTTTCTAACAAACTCACAGTATTACTGGGGTAGAAAGGGGAAAACCAAGAGAGGGAGGGAAAGAAGAAAGACCGAAATTCTTTAGAGTGCTGATCCTGTCCCTCGAGAGGTTAGCTTCAGCCTTCACAGAATGGATAAAAGGCAGCGCTTGATTTTAACAAAGACCTATTGTTGGACTCTGGAATCAGTCAATCCAAACCATTTACTGTCATAAAATACTGTCCTCGTGAGGAGATACAAAGACCTAGGGTTAACAGCAATTTACAAGTTTATTTGGATCAGCAGAACTAAAGAGGTAAAAAGAAAGGAAGATGGAAGCGACACAGAAAGAACTTGCACCTACTGACTATCAGATGTACAGAGAAAAGGATCCTAAAATGAGAAGACCAGAAAGTGCTGGAAACAGGAGGAGGACCCCTAGTAGAGGAAGCAGTACGCAGCTGTATGGAATAAGTGGAAGAAGGAGTCCATGCAGGAATCAGTTTTGAGTTCTCCAGAGATGGAGATGGTTTTTCTAGAAAACAGACTTAGTGTTGTGAATATTTATCTCCAGAAAAGACGGAAAGATAATCTTTAACAAAAATCTAGACTGTATAGAACTTACTCTTTTTTACAAGAACATAAGCAGTGTGAAGGCTGTTTTGACTTGCTTTGACTAGGGAGGCAATACTGATATGAGGAGGAAAATTCCTCTTATGGAAAAAAAATGACTGGGATGGAGAGAGATGAGTTCCTAAGAAGAAGGGGAAGGATCTGATCTTAACAGGGGTCTGGTCTTAATGAGGACTACTACACTCATTAAGAGAGCGGGCCAACATTTAGTCCCAAGGTGGTCACTTTCAAGAACACAAACTACTAAATCTTATTCAATCTCAAGTCTCCTGCAGATCAAGTAGAATACTTTGCACATAGGAGATAATTAAAAGTACATTTATTTGCCTTCAATCAATAATATGCATGAGTCTTAAAGAAGCTTTTCCCAAAATACACTATAGAAGGGAAAACAATGATGCCAAGATTGGAAACATGTAAAGGAATATTTAAGAAAGGATAGTGATTAATACAGCAGAGGGTAATTCCGACCCTGTTAATATCCTAGGTGTGGTGCAAGGAAATGCCCCGTCACGGGGGCATAACATGCTCCTATAACCTGGGCTATGAGTGGAATTACAAAGGTTTCCTCTGACCCTCTGCACCCTTTCCTACCCCTTCCATACTGTGAGTTTACCAAAAGCCTCTAAGACTAAGATTGCCCCTAAAAGCAAAAAGAAACGAAGCCTATGTTATATAGGACAGGTCATAAAACCAAACTTATTCTTTGAAATGCTGAGTGTCAGCTAACTGGACTAAAGTCAGCTACCGGTCTTTTTCTGTTTCTTTAACAAAAACTTTACTTATGTCAATTATATCTCAGCTAAAAAACAAAGAAAGAAAATTTTACCATGCAACCACAGCAGACACCAAATTCATCAAACACAGTCAAATAAATCCAAGTGCCCTTTACAGAGACAAAGTCAGTCCTGTCTTGGGCTTCTCTTTTCTCATACCTCCCTTTCCAAACTTGTTCAAATGCCCAGTTTGACTTAGTGCAATGTTTAACCATAAAAATTAAAATTAAAAACATTGAAAAGGAAAAGTGTTTTGAGGTTTGTACTCTGACTATGAGATACAGGGAAGGAACTTTTTTTTTTAAAAAAGAAAAAGTCTCACGACCAAATTAGAAAATGAGAATGCGGCGTCAAAACTGAAGAGTGGATCAAGCTATGGGTTACATGAGTCGTCCAATACCTAACTCTTAATTCTAAATCACTTTTGAGCCCTTCTAAACTTAGTGAATTGAAACAAAACACTTGATAATTAATTACAATGCCTCAAGTGAAATGGACTTGAGGCTTCATTTTTGATTAGTTTTTGCCTTTATTTTTCTGTTCACTTCTGCCACTCCACAAACACACACACACACACAATCTCTCTCTTTCGTGCTCATCAAATTATATTGTCCAAAATGATCACAGTGATGTATACATAGCAGATACCATAAAGATATGGGGAGTGTGTGTGTGTATGTATATGTATAAAGGGATAGAGAGAGAGATTTATATCCAATCTGGGAAAATCTAGATGCCAAGTCGAGTGTATTGTGGGATATTGAGTCCCCAATACTCCTGAAAAGAAATGTAATCTGCTATCCAAATCTATAGAAATGAAAAATTCAAACCTCTGCCCCTCATTAATTCCTTTACCTGGATTGCTGTGACACTATCTGTTGTCCTTAACTCAAGATTTTCATCTTACCATTTATTAATAATGGTAAAGCACCCTACCGGATGCTTACAGCCCTGTGAATTAAATGACATTTTTGATAGGATAGTACATTACTGCAAAACTAGTAGCTGTTCTATAGGCTCTTATTTAAAGATTCTCTCCAGAAGATCTGAAAACCATCCCTAGCTCGGGAAAAAAATTCAATGTAAAATACTAGTGAACAATGCTCAAAAAAGTAAAAAGTAAAGAAGTACATATTAAATGCAAGAAATAAAAGCTAAGCAAATTCTTGCAAATTAAAAGTATGAAATTCAGTCACTTCAATCCCTTTCAATATAAAACAAATCATCCATACTGGTCACGCAGACAGTTTCCTCTACATTCAAATTATTCACTTGAAGATAAGCTCCTACCAAACTCTTCAGGGGTTTAGCTAATTTACTGCACAGATACGGCACGTCTGTTGTAATAACAGGTAGGATGTATTGGGGTCGACCATTTATCAGAATTAGACTTTTCTCAATTCACAGTGAATTATGCTGCCTACATGACTCCCCTCTCTCAGAGCCTGCCATCCCCTTACGGCCCCTAATGTGGCAGGCAAACAAAATTGACAGTCTCATCTTGTCAACAAGGGCCAACTCTCCTGAGAAGCCATTTAACTTTGCCGAGGAAGCAATGTATTAATGTGCCTGTCCCAGGAATGTTAATCATCTTCAAGCTTCCGACCTAACTTTGACGTGAACGAAATCACCAAATTTGTTTACTAAATGAATCGTAATATGCTAATAAGAAAGCATGACATATATGGAAAAGCCAAACAGATGGTTTGTTTACTCCACTTTGCAACTTTATAAATGTTGTAACTCTGAAGATGTTAGTGAGAATTATTGGTTTGTTGGCAGAGGCAAACGTGTCTTTCGCATACTAAATCTGGCGCTACAGTTAGAAAACAATTTGTCATTGCTGGGGAATGCATAAAAAATGTTAATGTAGTAATGGCATTTGGGAAGGCAGATTGGTAGATGCAAAGTGTGTGTGCTGGATGCTCAGGTTAAGTGCAGAATTGATAGCCAACAGTTCCAATGTTCCCTAACCATTTTCCTTTGGAGTTGTATCTGACACATCAGGGCTTGTGGAGGGTGCTGATTATTCAGTAGGTACCTGTTGCACGGTAATGTGAGATGAGTATTACATTGTGAAGAGGATTATGTTTTCACAGCATTTGCAAATTTTCTCAATCAGGCAGCTCATATGGTGCTCAGTTTACTACTATTGTTAGGTAAGAAAACGCAAAGCCACAAACCCTGGCATCTCCTAAGGAATTAAATAAATCTGAGCTATAATTTTGAGTTTTCTATTTATCCTGGATGAACTAACCCTCAAGCCTGCCATCTCTTGTTTTATAGTCTGACTTTAAAGAGTTTAGAAGACGTATTTCCAAAATAATAAAAATGCATTTTTCCTCTTGATATTCACATTTTCCTGCCATTTTAAAAGTAAGATTTCTTTTCAAATGTGTACGACATGGAACATCAATTTCTTTCTGAGCTCTTTCTCCAAAGGCCATACTTCCTAAGACTAAATATTCAATCATGTTTTATATCATTAAAATGGTCAATTTATGATCTTTTCAAAAGGTAACACTAGGGATGTATGAATTCCCCAAGGGAGGGGACAGAATTTTGTAGACAGTATTTTATTATTCAGCTATGGCCTTACCTAGAACTCCATATTGAAAAGGAAGCTACTTAAGATACACAAACAAAAAGAATACAGAAAATCTAATTTATATCTTTGGTTAAATGATGTCAAAACTACCCGCAGAAACACGAAGACCTCAGTTAACCAACCAGCAATGCTACTTAACATTTTGACTTTTAGAAATATTCAGATGATTTTGTGAAATCTTTTTAACTTTTTATTCACACAAGCACAGCCAAAAGAGCAGAATTTTGTATTAAAGAGTGCTGATTTCTTCTAGCATTACTAACCACTTCCCCCAACTTCTTAGTTCCACATCTACCTAGTGAGACTACCACTAATCTTGTGGGATTTCCTGGTATATCCCCATATAGTGCTGAAATTTTTACCTGTCTGCAGAAGAGAAATGAGAGCGCAAAATGATCTAAAGAAACCACTGAATTCATCTTGCTGCCCAAGGATCACTTTGGAGCAAGAAACATTAGCGGCTATCCCAGCCTGGCGCTTATATCTCATTGGAAACATCTCCTCGTTCCTGACCAACAAAGAAAATTTCAATAAAGTACTTTTACTGGTTTAACAACAGTGAGCTCCTGGGACTGTCAAAGTGCTAAGCCTTTTCCAAGGAGAGAAGAAATCAGCAGCTCAAATATAATTAACCTTCCATTCTCAATGCAAACTGCCACGCACAGGAGCTCTGCAGTCTATTAGTGAAGTTATAATGGCCAACAGGCAGAAGCAAAATCGGTCAAAAAGTTGGCTGCTGCTGTCATATTTTTGGAATTATGATTAATGGCACTAATAATGTGGATGATTACTGATATGTGTATCTCCAGCAGTTTATCATATTGCTCTGGCTGCCTACGTCCACAATAAACATGATGCTATCATTTACCTCTTTATTGAAGGCAATCCTTCTCTTGAAGGAGCGTATTCTAATTACTTCGTAATGTTTTATGTCTTAAACATTTTGCAGCTCTGGACCTTGCCAACTGCTTCATGTCTACCATTGATTAATTACTCAATGTTTAATCAAAATTTAGAACCTAATGTAGTCATTTATGAGCACACTGCAGTGCCAAAGTACTTAGGCTTTGCTCCCAAGTTTGGAGAGTGTTGGGTTCAAAATCAAATCCCAGCCATGCGTGAGGATCCAAGAATTTCACCTTGGGTGCTCTGAGGTTGCCAATTCCATCTCTGCTGATGAATGGAAGGTAATGTAACTACAGGGTCAACAGCCATCTTTACCTACCCTCTCCCCACTGGACCTCCCTCTCCTCGTTCCCCAGTTCCCTATCCACGGAGCACCACTGCTGGCTGCTCCAGAGAGCAAGAATGTCCTCGTGAATACCCATCACGAGAACAGAGTTTTGAAGCGGTTAAACAAGTGAAAAATAATTTGCTGGGACAAATACATAAGTTTTTTTTTTTTTTAATGTGGATTTTTTATGGTACTGTCATACAACCATTCACCGTTGAAGTTAAGTGTTTTTTTAATACCATTACTGAACTGCTGAAATGGATGCTAATATAGCTTGGAGTGCTAATGTCAAGTCCTGGTAATAAAAAAGACAGACTGCTGAATGAAATAATTTCAAGTAAAAAATAGAACAAAAGTGCTCTCTCTCTTGCTCTCCACTTTTATTGAATTGGGACTGACTGAGCCAATTGCTTTAGAAGTCTGTAAAACACAATTACTAGTGAGCGGACTGACCCACCAGTGCCCCCTCAGTGACAGAGCTGACTAAAAAGGCAGCGGAGTTAGTGGCTCCCCCAAGCTGGCCATCAGACCGAAGAGGCTTCCTTCTGAAGGCCTGTTGTTCTCATTGCCCAAATCTGTCTCCCTTTACTTGCAAAATTTTGTTATTTCCCATCAACGTGATAAAGTAACTTCATACATCACTTTCCAAGATGAAGATGTCTATTCTGGCAATTAAGGATGATCTGTCTTTTTGATATTCTTATTTATGTGGGTGTTATGTATAAACACACATATATATTATGTGGATGCATTTAGATCAGAACGTTAGCATAATTTTTGAATAGCTAGTAATAATTCAGATTGATACATGCAATAGTGAAATTGAGGCATCACTTACATACGTTCAGTTAGAAACACTTGGCTTTTTTTTTTTCCTAAGGTAAAGTCAAAATAATTAGAGCAAGCAAGAAAAAGAATTAAACTAGAAGTGGGTAACATTTTTCCCCCTAGTTAATAAAAGAAGTAATAAACTCCATAAAGTAGTAGAGTTAAGATCACTAACATTTCAGGCATAACAGCTTCTTACCAGGAATTTACAACTCCTGTTTTAATTCAAGCAGCTTGCATTAGGACATAAAATCTAGGTATTTTTTTTAAGTGTAGTTTTATATTAAATAACTGAAGAAAAATTGTCCTTTCCTAAAAAGTATTCTTTCTTCCTCTTTCTCAGCCTGCTTCTCTCTCGTGCGCACCCGCCTCAAACACACACATCTTGGCACTCAAGAATCAAAGTTACTAAATCCCTTTTTTATGACACTGTAATTTTTTGGCAAGTGTAAAGTCCTTTCATATTCTGCCACGTTCATTTATTTGAAGCTTGTGGGAGTCTTAGGGCAAAAACATTAAATTATTTCTGAGAAGGCTTTTAAAAAAAAAAAAAAAAAAGAAACACTTTCTAGCCCAACCTTCACTATGAAATTTCAAAAGGAAAAGAAAGGTCTTCCTTCTCTTAGCACAACAACAAATGATTACTTACAGCAAGGAGAGCTGCCAGGAGCCTCTCACCAAAGAGAGAACCAGTCCTACCAGGACCAAGACAATGAGTGTTAATATACATGTGTGCAGTCTTACAATCTGCTCCCCAGTGGGAAATAGCCTATGGTTTTTAAAAAGAAAAGACCATCTTAAAAAAATGAATATCTTAAACGAATAATTACGTCTGAGAAAGACTCATAGCAATAAAGTCTATTGGAGGGTCAGATAGATGGTGGTGGACCCACGGGAGGTAGAAATCAGGAAGACGACCCTTTCAAAGTGGTGCTACCATGAAAAATAACGCCTGTGCACTCACTGTACGCATTCTGCTCTAAATGACATTCTTGCCCGAATTTTCATGATAATGCTGGCAAGAGCAGTAGCTTGTTCCTTTTGAGGGACGGTAAGAATAAGGGGGATACAGAAGTATTATCTTTGTGCAATGGACGTTATACAGCTACAAGTGATTTAATGTAACTCCCAACAACAGAAATTTATAAAAACCTTTGCATCATGAAAAGGAAGTCATTCGCCCACCATTAAGCTTTGTTGTCTGTTTGGGATGCCGGTTGGTGCAAGTGACTGGTGGAGTTCTTGGAGTGGAGGAGTGAAAGGTCAGCAGAGGCTTAAATGAGCTTGTCTTACATCCAGCTGGGCCAGCAGGAGGTCATTAGGAGGATCGGAGGCTCACTTTAGGCTTGACAAAGTCTCTCCCCATGATACAAGGAGACCGTTTTGCTCATTGCTCTTCTCCCAGTCTATAAAATGAACCCCAGAGACAGGAATGACACCGAAGTTTATCTTACTACCAAAGTTTCGCCTGAGGAGGGCACAACTAGCAATTACTCAGAAGGGGGATTTATTTTGTTTGTTTGCCTTTGACGGAAAGTAATGGAGATAAGTACAAAAGACCTATTGATCTGATGGCTGTATTGTGAAACCAGAGTAACGGGGAAAAAAATCTCTTCCTAACATTTAAAAGTCAGAGGACCTGCCCAACTTCACGTTATAAAAGCCTTCAGGAAGAGGCGAGTTGCAGTTTGATGGACAAAAATATAGGAAATGAAACAGCTGATGCCTTAAAATGTTCTGTTCTTGTACTTGGAGAGGATTAACATACTGTATTTGACAGCTAATTATATTAGGGCAAATATACTCATAGTTATCTTGAAATGGTGCTAAGTGGCTCATTTCGTGGAGGTATTGCCTAGTGAAATCATCTGTATTTATTGAAACTCTCTCTTTAGAAAAGTTCTCTACAAGTTTCCAAACATAGAGTGATGGGAAAAATGGATGTTGCTGCTGAGAAGGTGATAACAGGAGGCAGGTAGCATGTTTTCGCTTCTTCACCTCTGTTGTTAATGTATGCAGTGGCTCATCAGAGGTAGCTCATGTTAATTTATTCCTGCACACCTGTACAGGGCTGGAAGTCAGGTAATCAGACAAGCAAAAGCTATACATCTCTGCTTTTTAGCTACAGCTACCCAGAGGCCTATATAGGAACAAATTTAGTTCTGGAGACATCAGCAGGTTTTAATAAACCAAATACAGATGTCTTACTCTATACAAATCAAGAAGTTTACATGTTTAAATCTGGACTGATTTAACTAGCAATCAAAGAGAAGGTTCACACTTGGCACCAATGGTTGCCTCATATTTATTTATAAATCACCCAAAGCAAATATTATTTTGTTTTTAAATTTATTCGTGGGGCTGAATTACCTTTCCTCTACCTTGACGATCAAACATATATGCTTACCATTCTGATAAAATTTAAAAGAAACTTTGGCAATTAATGGCTACTACTTTCAGAAGAAAAGAGGAACAAAGGTGGCGAAACTCATCTAAGAAGAAAAACAAAGAGAAAAATCTTTCTTTCTGTGCAGATCATCCGGTTTCTGTGTACAAAACTTCATTTTATAGTTGAGGGAGTTTTAAAATTGCCAATCACTAAAACTGATATACGTAGATTTTAACATATTAGCAAATGATAAGGAATTTTAAGGAAGAGGACAAAAGGTTATTTATTTGGGTTTTTTCCTGAATAAAAACCAAATGTAATTTATAAACGGGTTTCTTTTATATGTAGGGATCCATGGCCACTCCATGGCCACTCAGCCCTCCTGGGGATCAAAACTCAAGACAGAGGATGAGAAAGGACCAAAAGTAAACTAGGTCCAGGTAATTCTGACAAGGACATTGTTTCCAAGACAATTTCCTTTATGAAGATGGTAGGGTCTAGGTCAGTCAGCTAGATTTCTTCTTCCCAGAGAGTATTTCATATGCATACTTCAAAACTGAGGGTCAGCTCCCTGTTCCCTGACAGAACACTATCTTAGTAGCAGAAAAATCAAAGGATAAACAAGAAGAAAGGAAGGTGTCTAGAGAGTTTCAGGACTATTACTCTACACGGTTACCAGTATTCATTTAAACACTTTAGCAAATCACTTTCTAGCATCTGAATTCTTTACAGAGAAAATAATTTACATTTCACTTCTAAAACTCAGAATAAAAACTATTCTAATAGCCACCTAGTGACCAGATGAATTGGACTTTGCATATATTAGCTTGCTCTTTGTCATTAGTGTGGAATGGTCCTCTTTGTTTTTGCCTTTATTAAACTCACACGCATTTACAACTGTATAGAAAAGGATACCTTCCACACTGTGCTCGGAATCCTCAGACCTCACAAACCTTACATGTGCCCCACTCTCTCTCTCTCTTCTCCCTTTTTGTGACTTTAGACAAAGAACATTTTTGCTTTTCAAAAAGCCTTCACTTGATCTTATAAAATCTGGAAAGATCATAACCAAAGATCTGGAAATCATTGTTAACTAAATGCCAAATCTAAAACACAGTATTTAACATCTTTCTACTTCCATCTTACTAACATGCCTATCTGGAAACCAAAAATCCAACTCCTTCACGTATAGACAACCACCTTGGAAGAGGCCCAAGAAGACCTGTGCATCACTCCTGTAAGGTGTTCTAAGCCTGAAGACAAGAAGGCTGCTTTTATCAACAGAAGGAAAAGGATTATTCTGTTAGCTTTATCGCAGGCGTCCTAGTAACCCTGTAGCCTTGCACACTTCAGCCCCCACTCAAAATCCCCTCTAATGCTTTATTTGCACAAGGAAGACATTGCAGAGTCAAGGATGGATGCATTGAAACTCTGGGGAGAGGAAAGAAATGGGCCTGAGGACAGCAGGATTAAAGGCAAAGGAGGTTTCTGTTTGGGAAGGTCTCTTGGCTCAGAGAAAGGTAAGAAAATTTGTCTTAGCTTCACAGTGAATTGAAGAGGAAAAAAGCAGGGACACAAAATTCCTGGGGTTCTCATGACTAATACAGTAAAAGTGAAGCGAAAGAGGAAGGTAAGTCGAGACGGTAGGTCAGGGATGAGATCCAAGAGGCTGTGTGAATAAGGAGATTAAATTACAGGTGGACATTAGTTGATAAAATGACAATAACAGGCTGAAACAGGAGCACAGTTCTGTTTGAGTCCACTCTGCTGAGATGCAGGAAGAGGCTGGTACCCCAATGGCATCACTATTTCTGGTTATTTTGAGGTGGCTAAACTTATATCACATATTAATTCAAGTCATGGACCTCAACAAGGATGAACACTTCTCTTCTTAAGAAAAAAAAATTTCAAAATTAAAGTATTAGAGTTTCTGTTGAGTTTTTAACCTGGGATCAAAAGATCTGAGTTTTCTTGAAAAGCAAAATTTCAAGTGAGAATCAAAAAACTTTCTTTGTACAAGTGTTTTTTTCAATTTGCTTATCATGTGACAAAATTCCAGAATTAAAAAGTTTAGGTGTGATGTGGTATTTCCCCCAAATGAAATGTATCCCCTGTCTTCCAAGGTTTGCAGTCTCTTGAACACACACGGGAGAATATCCGTACTATTCTTCCCATCTAGAGTATCCTACACACTCGTCTGAACTTCTATATGGCTGGTCATGAGCCAAGCTCCTAATCCTCAGAATAAAGATGGAGATTGAAATATTCTCCTTCTATCAATAAATGGTTTTCCTCAGACAAACCACCCTTTCAACAGTACCTCCTTATGCATTAGGACATAAAAACACAAGCGCTTGTGTTTTCTAGTGGTTTGACATAAATCAAAGCACCAAGCTTGGGTGTTGTAGCCATTTGGTCTCAGAATCATTTATTCCAGTGTTATGACTTGCAAAATTTTCAGCAAACCAACTAAAACTGTGATAGGAATTCATGCAAATAAGCCTAAATTTTGGCTTGTCTTCAAACACTCCATTTCCATAAATATTTTATGCAGGTTTTCATGAGTCTTTTATTTTTGTTAAAAAAAAATCCAACGCATTAACCTCATTATCACAAGTGTACTATTTCAAATTTAAAAGAATGAATATTACTCACAAACTTGGTGGGGGGGTTGGGTAGAGTATTACATTTTATTATTCAAGTACAGCTTCTTGTCTGCTGTATTCTGGAACTGTCAATGATTAACTCAGAATTGAAAATAACTTTGTGACCGTAAACCATTTTTACAGAAAAAGGTAAGTGGGAGTGGGGAGAGGGGATGGTGAATGCTTTGAGTTGTATAAAGAAAGTCACTTATTTTTCCCAGAAATTTTGCTTTTCATGGATTGAGCCCCTTGTATTTTAGTACAACGGAGAATTTTTTTTAACTTTTTTTTTTTTTAAAGATTGGCACCTGAGCTAACAACTGTTACCAATCTTCTCTTTTTTTCCCTCTTCTTCTTCCCCCTAAAGCCCCCAGTACATAGTTGTATATTCTAGTTGTGAGTGCCTCTGGTTGTGCTATGTGGGACGCTGCCTCAGCATGGCCTGATGAGTGGTACCATGTCCACGCCCAGGATCTGAACCAGCAAAACCCTGGGCTGCTGAAGCAGAGCGCGTGAACTTAACCACTCAGACATGGGGCCAGCCCCCTTTTTTAAACTTTTATTTTAGAAAAGATTGATCTTCTAAATATGAGGACAAAACAGAGTATTCTAGAGGCAGGTCACTACTTTTCAGTGGTACTTTTATAATGCATTACTTTGTCAAAGAACACTACCCAACTGATAAGCACTAGAATTTGGGTGGTGGCTATCTGGAAACTTCCTAGTTAATTTTGTTTCTTCTACATATACTGATTTTTACCACGTAATAAAATTTTCTCTAAAAATATTTTAGAAAGACAACATAAAACCAAAAAACCACATCCGATACAACAGGAGGAACTAACTGGCGTGTAACTCTAGTTGGGCTCGTGTATTATGTAAATGATCTGCTCACAAGCTTATCTCCACAAGTGTCAGATAGCTGTGTTACCCCACCACTGACCACCTTGACACATTCCATTTATATTACATTTTCTTTAGGATTGAAAAAGAACATTGTAGGTTTAGGACCAGCTGCTTCTGTTTAAGCCCAACTGTTTCAGAGCTGCAGCTACATAGCTAAGGTGTGATGTCATCTGAAGGCTGGACATAACATATTCTAACTGATCCTAAACGTAGATGCATGTCTCTCCTTCTGTGCATAATTCCCATGATGGTCTATATTTTAGAGATGTACTCAAAGACATTGTGAAGTTAAAATAAAGAAACCCACAACGCCATACCATTTCCCCATATTAACAATTACTTTGGTCCATTTTCTTCTGATATTTTCATGACTCTTAAAGAATTCAAGGACACACTAAATACTCATGTAAGAATGATAACATTTCTGGTTATACCTACAGAGATGCAGGCTGTCTCGATGTCCTGGACCTATGGTTCTTTCCATCCGTAAATTTCTGTTTCTATATTGGATAAATATGTGTGTATGAAGATATTATATTGACTTAATTAAAAAGCCACAAGGCAAAGCAGAAATATAAATAACAGAAGCTGCGGCTTCTAAGTGAAGGTTCACAGGGAAGCAGGGAACTGTGTACATAGTTAACTTATTCACACCTAGATGCATGGAAAAACAAACACACACATACACAGAGCACAGAGAACAATGGCGTGCATTACTGGGTAAGATGGCACATGATCTGCATGCTTCATCATAACAAGCACCAATCCTTCATGAGCATGGCAGCTTGGTTATCACGTGGTCACTGTGGACAGTCTTTACAGTGCATCAGAAACATCTAAGTTGGATTTTTTAATGTTAAGGCCAACATGACTGGCACCCTCCACCCCCGGCAGGAGCAGCCAATGGAGATTTACTGACCTGTCTCTGCTCCGGCGAGAGGGGAAGGCGGCGTTGCAACCAGCCACCGTGCAGACGTGCATCTCTTTTAAGTGAACGTTCCTGTAGTGAAGCTTCACGCTGTAGGAGCTTTTGAAACTCTTCTTGCACACGTAACAGATTTTGGGGTCTGGGCTAGAACACAGGTCACCTTCTGGGGAGAACTTTTGAGGGCTGCCATAATTCAGAGACGAGGCAAAACTTTCATGTAGGGCTGCCATGCTGGCCCCCCCACCATTGTACAGTCCGTACTGGCTCATGTAAAACATGTCGTAAGTGGGATCTGTAAATTCTTCCTTCACCTTGATGACGTCTTGGTGAGAGGGCTCACTGTGGTTCTCATCAGGCCTCTCGCTGTTCATCAGGACTTTTTCGCTCACTTCGCTGTGAAGGTGCTCATCCCCTTCCATGGATTCCTCTCCTAGTTTGGGCTCTGAAGACTCAGACTCGTTCTCATAGTCCCGCTCCGGTTCTTGGTCCTCAGAAGTCATGCTGTCGGCCCTTCTTATTTCAGTCCTTGAAATGCACCGGGTCCTGCTATGCTTAGAAAAGTCCTTCACAGACATGCCTGGACTCATCTCCTCCTGGGAGTGGCAATGATTGTCATGGCTCATGTCGTTGACCACAGCTCCACCATCATTGGGGTCATCATCTTCATCGTCAAACTCATCAGCGGTATCAATAATTTCCTTCTCAATCTTCACAGGCATGCTGGACTTCCTGGGCTTCTTTTTGGGTGCCAGGTCAGCACTGGGCTCATGAGTGGCCATCATCACTACTGGCGCTGCTGGCTCAGAGGGTGGTGGGGGGTGCTGCTCTATAGTACCACTGGTTGGAATGATGGGACTGGTTGGGAGGGAGGTTGGAGGACTCACCATTTCCCCTGGAGTGAGTAAACTTCTATAAAATGGAGGAACTGGTTGGACAGTCTTTAGCCCAGAGAACACCAGCTGGCTAGGGAGAGGATTCTGTAAGACAGGGTCTAGTGGGGGAGTGGTAAAACCCATTGGGGGCCTGCCAGGGCTTGTGAGTGTGAGATTTGATTTTGTACTTGCTATGACGGGGGTGGCAGCTCCTGATGTGGCCCGAATTAAATCTTTGTCTCGGTTATTCCTTAGCATAGGCATGTGAAGGCGAGGGTTAGGGTTTGCACTGTGGCGATTACGGCTTCGGAGGGAACTAAAGACCATGTTGCAACCTTCGATGGTGCATCGATGTTTGATCTTCAAGTGAACAGCATTATAATGAATTTTGAGAGTACCTTTGTCATAGAATGTCTTCCCACATGCATTACAGAACACTCTTCCTTTCCTAGAGGCTGACCCCATCCTTCTCATCCGATGAATCCGGAATGAGCTTTTTGGGTGTTCAGTTTTGTTCAGATCACTGACTGGGGCGGAATTCTGAATGGGGGACACACAGACTGGCTCGGTTTTGGGCTCCACGTTAGTAATGCTGGTCAGGGCATTTCTATTGGGCGTCTGATCGTTTTTATAAGGTGTGGGAGAGACTTCCGATTCACTGCTCTCATTATATTCATTCTGGGTGGAAAGGCTTGGTTCCCGCAGCCTCAGTCCTGGTTGCTCTAATAGTAGCCCGTTTGGAGGCAATCCGAGGAGTGGGGCTGAGACGGGGTTTATGTACTGGAATGGAAGCAGAAAGGCAAGGCTGTTGGGGATGTTTTCGAAGTGATGAATGCTGGAAGGGTTGCTGTTCTCTAGGTGAGCGAGGAGGCTGGGACTCCTGGTGCGATTATTGCTCTCAATAAAAGTCCTTATGTCTGAGTCTGTCTTTGAAGATGGTACAGCTACGGCCTGCCCTTCTTTCTCCTGAATTGCCATCAGCTCCACAATGGATTTGGTTTCTCCAAACCGCAGAAACTGCTGAAGGGTGATGATTTCCTCTTCTCGAGACATGATGGCCCAGCGGTCCAGCACCTTGCCGGCAGCATCCTAGAGGCCACATCAAAGAAACAACAGAGACAAACACAATAACTTATTGATTGTGCATAATTATTCAAGGCAACTGAAGGTGCTCTGTCTGCTCATGAAACACCGAGAGCGAGAGCCGAAAATAACATGCAAGCACTGTTAATAAAAGTCGACCCACAAAGCAAACTTTTCTGCCATGCAAATGTAGTAATTAGAGTCACAGGGAAACAGATTGAGTTTAATAACGTCAAAGCAAACAAAATGTAGACCACTGGGGCTCTGTGATCTAAAATGCCTTCACTACTGCTATTTTAACAACAATGGTCTATAGAATACGCAACTATTTAGCATATATTAGTAGAAGACGTGAACTCTTGCTGTGCAACCCAGTATAAATGCAAAATATGGTACCTTAATCCGTATTAAATAGTGACACCATAGAAGGAATTAGGCACATTTTGTGAAATTTACTTCTTCAACACAAGCATACATGACACTGGATTCAATGATGAAAATTCCTTCAAATAGGAGCTATTCTGTGAATCTCTGAATCAAAAAGATGAAAGAAGTAGTATTGCCCTCCATACCCCCATTACTAAACCATATTTTTTTCTTTTTTAAATGACTATATTTTAGCGTCATTTAATAGCAGGCAATTTCATAAGGTAGAGCAAGGAGAAACAGTAATTGTGCTTTCCCTGGAAATTGATTGTAATCCTATGACTCCACGTTTGAGTTAGACTTAAAGTATTTGAGTTTTTATGATCTTGTTATAAACGACAGTTACAGATATTTAGAAAGTAAACATGTGATGGATTTAGATAGAATAAATGTGTAAAAATGTTGTCTCTTAACATCCTCCTCTGATAGCAAAGAGAATCCACAGAGAATACACATCAGTAATCACCAGACTATGTGTTGTTAAATATACATTAAAAAGCATTTCACACTTTCATTTTTGCTAGGAACCATGAGATTTGCCTGGAGGTAGGACTTAAAAATCCTGCAATGTAATGTCAGACAATCCATTTCAGCATAGATTGTGAGACATCTATTCAAACCCTTAAATAACGACTCCATCGTTTTTGAGGGCACAGCTTCTTTCCATCAGGACAAGACACTCTGTACCCTCTGTGAACAACACTTGCCCCAACCCTGACTCTCAATTTAAGAAAACATAAAATCTTCTGAAAAAAACAAAATAAGATACTTATTTTATTACAAAGAGAAGAAACATAACTTTATAATGGAGAAACCTAGCAGACACCACTTAAACCAAGTGATCAAAGTTAACATCACCAGTGACAAGTATCATCATGTGCCTCCTAATACATACACTGAGAAGGGCACATTATCCCTTTTGTGGTATTTTTGCTGAAAAATTATAACCTCAATCTAATCATGAGAAAACATCAGAAAAACCAAAATTGAAGGGCATTCTACAAAACAGTGGCTAGTACTCTTCAAAGTGCAAAGGTCAGAAAAGATTAACAACAAGAACAAAAAAGGCCAAAGACCAGTTACAGATTGGAGGGGACTAAGAAGACAGGACAAATAAACGTAATGTGAGCTTCTACAGAGCCTAGAGCAGAAAAAGGACATTAGTGGGAAAATTGGCAAAATTTGAATAAATTCTCTAGATTAGTTAATAGTGGGTATCGATCTTAATTTCTTGGTTTCAATAATTGTACTAGGCTTATGTAGAATGTTTTATTAGGGGAAGCAGAATAAAGGGAGCTACACTATTTTTGCAACGGAAAATTCTCTCTTGTAGATAGTTCTACTCAGCCTTGCGATATAAAATTCTCTCTGGACCACAATTGTATGGTCTGAATCATGACAACTGGTTTGACTTTAAGGAGATACTTGCCATTTGTTTAAATTACTTCTTAAAAGAAAGCAGCTCTAACAGTTATGTGCTCTTCCTTATAAGACTCACTCCTAGAAGTCTATCATTTTACACAGAGTATATGTGTGGATGTGTTCATGGGGGTGTCAATTCCTACATGAATTATCAAACACAGATGTCCCTCTCTCATCTTGTTGATAAAATTAGCCTTCAGATCAACACTCTCACGCAACTATCTGCTCAGAATAGTCATATAATAATGTGTGTACATGGTGACTCTGGATGACGCTGGATAGCCATCTTTAAAAAGTATCACTCATAGCAATTGGTCTCCCTTACATCCTTTTGTGGAATAGGGGAAGCAAGGGGGAGTGTTGGTGGTGTACGTAAATACAGAAATAAATTGTGATTTTGTATAGATTATCTCATTTGAACCTCATAATAGCTTCCAGAGCTCAGCAAATGTTTCACAGATGAGAAACCAGAGGTGAAGAAAGGTGAGATGGCTTATTAAGGTTGCCAAGATGCTAACTTGGGGTCCAGGACTTGAACCCAGAAATTCTGATTCCAAGTTCAAGGAGCGTAGTGACTGTCTTCCATGATGCCATTTCCCAGGTGGGCACATTGAGTTTGTGATAAAAGGAGCAGGACTAGACCTGAACAAGGCTGGTCTCTGTAATGTCGTCTTCTACACCATTCTTCTTTTACCATCAATTCTACTCTCTTGATTGTTCTGTTAGGGAGCCTTTCAGTACGGATCATTTCTCAGGCTGAAACCCAATCTGAGCAGTAAACAGTCATTTCTTCCTCAGGTTATTCCCAGGTACCCTGCACCTAAATCTGCATGTCGATAATGTTCTTACACAGCTGGCAGCCCCTGGTATTAAAATAGGCCTTAGAAACCATAGCAACTGATCAAACCCACCTGAGGCATCTCCTTTCCGCCCACTCCTGTCTTCTCTCTCCCCACAGTACACAGCAGTCCCATATGGTTTCCCTTTTCTCCTGGCCCGCCACAATGCCTGCTGCTATTTCTAAAACCACTGCCTTTCAGACTCTCTTTCAGTCCTGAGTAGCTGTCTCCGCCGAAATGGAGACTGTTACGTTAACCCACTTACTTCTGGTGGAAGAGGTCCAGGTAAGCAAGATTTAGAACTTTGGGGGAGCCTGAATCATAAAGAGAAGCTGCATTTATCGTAGTAACAGAAGCAGCAATTTATACTTACACAGAAGAACCATATAACATCTTCGCAAACAAACGTGCCTGGGAGCAAGACAAATATCAACATTACATACTCAAACTGGAGTCCCCCTGACAGGGCACCCTCTGAATCCAGGCAGCATGAAGTGCCACAGAAGTTCTTTCCAAAGCAGCCATAGTTCATATTTGATCAAGATTGTCTAATACCATCACGTTCATAAACAGAGAAACTGCAGCAAGAACCAAAGTTGACTTTCTCATGCTACGTAATAAATTTGCAAGCTCAGTGCTAGGAAAGACTACCAGTATTAGCATATCCTTGGATAAAGTGGTTGAAGGGAGTTAGAAACAATCAAAGGGAAAAAGGGGAGGCCCGGGTTCCTTTTTCCTGAAGATCTCTGTGACAGAAATAAGCATGGGCTGGTGCAGTGATCCTCAAGCAGTGGCTGAAGATTCCTCTGTTAAGGCAAGAATTTCCATGAGTGGTTTATACGCTATTCAGAAAGGACCTCAGACCTTAGTCTCAGGGCTTTTTTAAACCAGTCTACAAGTAATTGGGAGTGACCATTTGTAAAACCTTCAGGACAATTTGACACTGCTGTAACAACTAAGGGCATGATAATTTCTTCTTTAGCAATTTATTTTTATTTCATTTAACTTAAATATTGGCTGAAGACTGATGAGGGGGGAAAATTGGTCCTTCCTCACAGATAGTTTGAAAAGCACAGATCTAAAATCTAGGCTCCCTTGCCATGTCAAGTAAACTTGACCAGAGTGAGTAAGAGCCATAAAAAAAATTAGGTATCCTCACAGAATAAACATTAATGAAACAAAAATGCAGTCCTGTCATGCCAGTATGAATATTGTGACTGCTGACCAACCCACTCTGGGACATAGGTCTTGTGCATGTATTCATAAATTACATCAGAGCATGTAACCAGATTCTTGTCCTTCCTTTTGATTTTGTAGTTGGTGAGTCAGTTCCTTTCGGCCTTCCCATCTGTAACCCGAGTTCAGTGACCTATAACCCTTTACATTGGGAATTGTTATGTACCAAATGAGGATAATAAGATTTATCTTGTTACATGAAATGCAAGGTATTATATTAATTTCCTTCTAAAATAACTAGCTATACTATCAATGAAAAGTGAGTAAAACCGAATAACCTAGACATATAAACCAGTTTTACCGGGTTCAGAAAAAGTATAAAACACTTCAAATGTTTACATCTAAGCATTTCAAATGAAAAGACTTCCTTTGGTGATCTCGCTGGAACTGGTGATTATCACTCGGTAGAAATCTGGCACCCAGTTCTCTGCAGAGGGATTTTCTAAATCTTTTTTTGTAGTAAGAGCAATTGTCATGGTTTTATTTGAACCTTTTCTTCACATCAGAGCACCTTGCAGTTTTAAAATCAAAGTAACATGACATTGATTGGTTTTTCTTATTTAGGGGAGAGGGACAGCCGAGAAGGAAAGGGTATAAAGAGATGGAAGAGGAACTCAATAAGAGGCTTTGAGATAATTGGTGAGGTGGTCTCAAGCCCAGAGAATCCTCAGTCCAAGAACGAATCCATGTGTGTTCACGGCCAGCCACTACCTTGCCACAGCACGGAGGACAAACAGTGCCTTTCTTTCTGTCCATGAGGAAAGGAGGGAGGAACAGTGAACACAGCAGAGATCAAGGGCCTCTCTGCTCCAGCAGAGTTCGAATCACAGTTTGCCCCCAGTATCTGAAAGTCTGCTTTATGCCACTTCACTTTTACAAAGGACCTACATGAGTACCCGTTTTCGCTAACCAAAAGAAATACGAGGAGTTTTGCTTTTACGAAAAAAGGTAAGAAGCGAAAATAGTGTTCGGCGTTCGTTTTGCAGCGAGCCATTATAGAGGCTAAGCAGTCAAGAATACTGTTTATTTCAAGGCTTCCACATTAGCCTCAGCAGACAACGAACCCTGACCTTCGACCTCAAGGCAGACAGACATAGAAGGTGTAGATGTTAGTGACCTGCCTGCCCTGATGGATTCAGATGACGATGATGAGATGTTAATAGATGACCTTCTTCCTCTCTCTCCGACACCCCAGTCTCCTGTACCTCCCACCACCCCAACCTCTGAAGACTCAGCCTAACTCCCCCCCATCACCACCGCCATCACCTCTCAGCTTCCAGTGTGCTTGCTGGCTTCCCGATTCTGGCAAGTGAGACCACGCTGTACATAAATTATTTCTACTCTACATATCGTGTATTTATCACATCGCTCCTGCTTTCACTATCTGTTGGTAGTTATTTAGGTTTATGTGTTATTTGGTAGGTTATTTTTTGGGTTTGGGAATGCTCAAAAATTTTTCCCATATAAATTGATCATAAATGATTCTTCGGTTTATACCATTTCACCTTATAAAGGGTTTTATAGGAATGCTCTGCTTGCGGACAGTGGGGGAAACCTATATTAAGAAATAAGCAAATATGGGGCTGGCCCCGTGGTTAAGTTCGCATGCTCCGCTGCAGGCGGCCCAATGTTTCCTTGGTTCAAATCCTGGGCGTGGACATGGCACTGCTCATCAAACCACGCTGAGGCAGCGTCCCACACGCCACAACTAGAAGGACCCACAACAAAGAATATACAACTATGTATCGGGGGGCTTTGGGGAGAAAAAGGAAATAATAAAAAAAAATCTTAAAAAAAAAAGAACCCTTTAAAAAAAAAAAGAAATAAGTAGTTTAACTCTAAATGACAGGTGGAAAATAATTTAATTTCCTATTCTATTACATGAACTTCTTGTCAAATTTAATGCATAATTTAAAGGAAAATCTTAAAATGATTAGCTGAAAACTAAAAATATTTCCCCTTTGAGATTATTTTGAATCTTTTAATTACAATGACATTGAGCTATAGGGAATCCTGACCACCCAGAACAAAATCACAGGTTTATGAGATGTACGTTTTGATTTCATGTCTAGATTTGCAGAGTGTGCTATCTTAAAAAATTATTCCATTATAACCATATTGGTGACTTATTTTCTTTCTTTCTTTTCTTTTTTTTTTTTTTGAGGAAGATTAGCCCTGTGCTAACTGCTGCCAGTCCTCTTTTCGCTGAGGAAGACAGGCCTTGAGCTAACATCCATGCCCATCCTCCTCTACTTTCTATGTGGGACGCCTACCACAGCATGGTGTGCCAAGCGGTGCCATGTGTGCACCCGGCATCCGAACCAGCGAACCCTGGGCTGCCAAGAAGCAGAACGTGCGCACTTAACCGCTGCGCCACCAGGCCAACCCCCATATTGGTGACTTATTTTCATGACCAGTTTCCATTGGAATTTTTTATTCTTTCTCCTTCAGGATTAATTCAAACATCAAGGCAAGAGGAATGGGGTTGGGTAGAAGATATAGAAATTACCAAATTTCAAGCCTACCCAGCTTGCTATTCCATCAGGTAAAGTTTAACAGTACTTGCTGAGTTAAAAACTGATGAAACAACACTATGCAAAACTTGAACGATAAATTTTACCGGGTGTTCTAGATATTTAAGTTTTAAGGGTAAACAAATAGTGAGAGAGCTATACAATGGAAAGGGAATAAACTATTGATACACAGAATAACACAGATGACACTCAAAAGCATGCTAAGAATGAAAGAAGTCAGACCAAAAGACTACATACTCCACCATTCCAATCACAGGAAATTCTGGAACAGGGAGGACCATAGGAACAGAGAGGAGAGCAGCGGTTGCCGGGGGCTGAGGGCAAGGGGAAGAGATTGACCACAAAAGAACATTAGGGAACTTTTTGAGATGACGTAACTGTTCTATAGCATGATTGTGTGGATGTTTATATGATGACATAAATTGTACACTTAAAATTGGTAGATTTTATTGTATGTGAAGTATACTTCAATGAGGTTGACTCAAAACACTGAATCATGCAACTTGCATGAAATCTCACACTCAGAACTTAACATTCACAACTTTCCCTATTTATAGGTTATCTTATTTCTCATTCCCTGCATTCTTTTGCAACCAGAATAACAAACACACATATCTTCCCCATTTTCTCCTATCAGTAGGGTATACACAATAATCCATTGTGACATGGGGAGTAAACTTGAGAATATGTACTTTTTTTTTTTTACCTAAAATGACAATTTTTTGCTAATATTTTATATGTGGATTTACAGTAATATATTACTAATTTAGAAAGAGCTTTACATCTATTGGGGTGCAAGCTCATATATTTTTCCTAAGTGGTGTGTAGTCATAAAAATTTGGAGACTGCCTCTGCACAGAGCTAATCCTGACAGGTGGCAGACACGTACCACTCGCAAACACCTTCACAAATGCTTTGGAAGAAGTTGATGAGAAGCAGTCAGTTAATTCACCACAGCTTGCCCCTGCCTGCCTTTGTGCTGGCCTCTTGGTTAGGTGGACATGTGGCAGGATGTGACCCAGAAATTAGGAAATATATCATCTAACTGCTGGGTCATCTCAGGAGCAAGCGATGGGCTCAGACCACAGACCATTATCTCAGAGGATGTGAACAGGGGCATCCCATCAACTTAGTAGGTGGGGTCTGCAGACGGAGAGCACATGGATACCACTTCTGGGGTGTACAGGGCTGGCTACAAGCGCTCAAAGCAGCGTGAGTTTGAGGGAGATAATCTGTAGAAGAGAAACCTTTGAGCACTAAGCACAGTTTTAAAGAAAAAAACGTACAGAAGTCACAAAACTTTCAGTCCTCTTCTCTCCCATTCTCCCACTAGTTACCTGTTTTAGAACTCAGACGGCTCCACATCTAACGAGCAGATATTCCAATTTTAAATTGTTTTTCTAAAGCGAAGTCACTTTTAAAACTCTCCTTGTCAGCCAAAAAATTTAAGTGGTCTGGGTGCTCTCCACTTACATCAGAGCCAGTTTTTTTCCTTTTTTGTTAGACTATGTTTATCTCTCTAATTTACATGACTTGGCAATCCTCAGGGTGCACAGGTCAAAGCCTGTGTGTCTGTGTGGCTGCATGTGTGTGTACGCAGGCAAGAAGGGGAGATGAGTAAAAATCTCAAACAAAAAAATTCTTATTGAAAATAATAGATTCTGGGAAGTACTTAGGGAAATTTTTTAAGCAATGTTGTGATAATTTCTGAGAAACACTTGAAATTATGTGGGAAAAGATCTTGGCATGCTTATTTGTTTTAGCAAATTGACATTTAAACACGTATTTCTTGGAGGGTACTGACTGAGAAGGGTGCCACACCAGCATATACAATATACATCGGGGCCGTTTGGTTGTGTAAGTAAACAAAATTATACCATTCTCTGTTCACACAGAGCTCTTTTATGTGATTATGTTTTCCCAGTATTTCAGGCTAATGTTTCTGGGCCAGCTGAAGAAACTCAAATATCTGTAGGCAGAATGAAATACACTCATTTATACCATGATTGCACCAAATGGTTCAAATTAGACTTGATAAAAAAAAAATCAACATTTGTTTTGGGTAATGAAAACCCTACTCAATTTCCATGATTTGGAAATTTGTATTTTGCAGAATTTCTCAAGAGCATTACTTTACCTTCAAAACACAAAGTTGACCGGTCACATCCTTACTTCCTCTGCCCCTCTCTAGGCCAGAGGTGCCCCAGGAGAAAGAATCAACAGGGTGTGGCCCAGACAGAAAAAAACCTTCCAAATAAAAATCAAGACCGAACTCTATTTGTTAACATTTATCCACGTGCACATCTCTTTTTGAAAACAAATATACTTTCCTCATCAACTCAAGACTGTCGCTGTCAGGAAATGAGTGTGCCAACATTAAGGCTGAGTATATACTGGCTTGCTCTGATTACAGAAGTTCATGCTAAATTTATTGTGTACACTTGATAAAGAACTTGATTTGCAATATCTTTCTGATTCCTCTCCCCACCCCCCCACCAAAAAGAAATGAACACTAAAAGAGTATCCACTACTTGGTTAGAATATTAGAGCTCTCAGAAAACATTTCATTAAAGAATTTTCTGTCAAGATGAAAACCTTATTAGTCCTTGTCAGCTGACATGCTAACAGCAAAGTCGTCTCTCTATAAATATTGTTTACACATGAGGACTGACTTTAAAAGGGTTACTTATCACACACATGTGCATATACACACACATGCACAAGTACACAGAGACTACCATTCTTGGCTCACTTATACTATACATGAATCTCATTATAAATCAGTCTTATTATAACATTCAAAATGCTTGACCATGGAGAATGGTGGTATAATGAGGTAAGGCATATCAAATTACCTGCAAAACAAGTACAAAGTTAAGGAATGCTTCTCCTTGGATGAAACTGGAAGTTTGTGGAGCGTGACCCTTGAATGCAGTTGGGAGCAGAAAGAAAAAGCAACAGGGTAATTTTATGTGACTTTTAGGTATCAGTTTTGATATTTTTCAATAGCTAAACTTCTACTATTTCTTTTTCTCATCTATATTTGGAAATATTTTTCACAGTGAAAATGCTACCTTTTAAAAGAAAAAATAATTGATGAACTGACCAATGCACCCTCTCAAAATGATCACCTCCTTAACCAAAATAACATTATCAAAATGCCAGGGCACAAGTTTTAAATTGTTCCTGTGATTTTTAAAACATATTGTTGGACTTTTGATAAAAAATTCACTTTGTTATAGAAAGTCCTTGATTATGGACCAAAAAAGAATATATAATTCATAGAGGACTATCACTTTTTTCCTCAATAACAGGCTATACAGCATTTTTATTTTAAAAATTGTGATTATGATAGATCACTCTGGGGTTACAACATATTTAATCATAAAGCTCAGCTAAGCTCTATTAAAGGCCTGTCAGGATTTCTTCTCTGTACCCAGGAATTTTAGCTTGTCTAGCTTAAAACCAGCCATACGCATTTCCTCTATGGGCACTTGTTTGCAAATAAATAAAACAGGTACCTTGCTTTGCCACATTAAAGAAAAATTCAGAGGAGTAAATTACTTTCTGCAATGTCTAGAATTGCACTTCAAAGATTCAAAAGTATTTTTCAAATTACCCAGCTCCACTGTAAATCAAACCCGATAAACTTTTAAAGACACGATATATTTTAATATTTAATAATAGTATTTTAGGAATCATTTAAGTTTCAAAATAGAAAACCTTAAATCCATCTGATATTCCTAGTACACCAACCTTTAATGTCAAATTACTTGTAAGTCCTTAAGCACAGAATATCTAACTCTATACCTGTAGGCTAAAACAGAATTTGTATCTTAAAGTTCCAAATTTTGATTACGTTGAATATAACACGCATTTAACCTTAGAAGAAAATAAAGAACAGAAGTGAATGACACCTAAATTCTAGTCTTGGTTTTGCCAACGACCAGCTGTGTGACTGTCAAATCACTAAACACCCAGCTTAGTTTCCTCATGTGTGAATAAGAGTCTTACTAAATTTTCTAAGCCTTATTACTAAACCAAAATTCCATTATTTGACTCCAAAATTCCATTATTCGATTATCTATGCGTAGAGTCTGAACACACATATCATTTTAATTAAAATGTTTTAAACCCAAGGCTAATGTTTTCCCTTTTAACCAACTTGGGTAACCAACTTATTTTCAGAATACATGTGTTTATGACTGAAAGTATGCCCTTATCTGAGAGTTACCGTATTATCCTCTCTTCTGCATGCTTCCCTTGACGTTTCTGTCTGGGGCTGCTTATCAGTGATGTGATTACAGGTACTAATTCTTCTGGATTAATTTTTACTCCTGGTCCAGTCAGTGATCAGTTCAAGCGAAAACTTTGCTTGAAAACTAGGGAAACTGCTCAAGTCCCCAAAAGGCTGTGGAAACAGCCCCCCGAATCACACCAGTAGGGTTTGTGAAAATTCTGCAACTCGAGGCCCAACCATTCCAAAATAAATGTTATACCTCCATAAAGCTATATAAATAAGTATCTGTAGGCTTCCAGTGATTTTTGCAGCTCTAAAAAACAGCAGTATTTGTATATAACACCCTCCCCTCAATTAAACCCTTTAAGTACACACGAGTTATTCGCTTGGAGATGAGCACTCCTGGGTAAATCATTTTATGGATCAGGACCGCAAAGGAACAGTTTGAAATCCTCAGAAAACACTAGCAACAGGAGGAAGGAGAAGGATGGTCCCTGTAAGTGGTCTTGTTTTCTTCTCCCCTCAGACATAAAGATAAAGCCTGAGTCCTAAGATGGCTATAAATCTGCTAGCTTTGCAATAAACAAACCTAACCAGAGGCCTTTCTAACATTTTTGCTTTGAGGTCTGCATTTGCTACTTTACCTCTTTCCATCACCAAAGTTCTGCCCCCGAGTTTGTAGAAAGCGTCGTCCATCTGGGGGTCTGGGCTGGGCTTTACATACCTAAACAAAAATGCCAGAGACCCTGGTGTTTCCCGATGTGCTTCCCCCTTAATGTCTGATAAACAGGAAAAATGGGTGCAAAAATTTCTTTTCACGATGAAGGTGAGTTTACACACATCAGGTAAAGGCTGAAACCTTGGAAGAAATTCAAAGCCACAAGGTTTACTCTTTGTTTGAAGTTTTCTCTGTGCAACCAAGATTCTCAATACTAGTGTGTTATCAGAGGTTCCAAAGCTTGAATGGAAGATTCCATTTCAGGTATAATACTTTGACTTACTCCACAACTGAAGCTGATGGAACAACCCTAAGGAACTTTAACATATTCATTAGGATGTGAGGGAGCAGGGGTAGGAAGGGACCAAAGACTCACTAGGCAGTATTCCATAAAAGAGCGAGGATTGAGTATTCCATAAAACACACTGAGGACTGAGTGTGTGATTGAACAGAAAGATGTATTGGGAGATGTAACTTTGTTCTTCTCTGGGTATAAGAATAGCAGTAGAACACAAAGATTAATTTCCTGCTTTAGCATTCATCAGGGAACAACACATTATTACTTGTAACACATACACAAGGCTGTTGATGGATATACTTTCCTTTGATTGCTCAGATTAAATGTGTTCCTATAAAGGCACTCACACACACACACACACACACGTGTCTGTGTACAATTATAAATCCGCATATGCATTAACAGTTTGTCTTTCTGTATCTTTATGAGCAGCTATCAATACAGATATTATACATTCTATGTGGCTACGAAATAGAGGTGATTTGGGGTTGGTGGTTGACTGTGCAAATAGAGATCAAAAATAGAATAATCAGAGTAAATAATCAATATATGTCACTATAACAACAACAAAAAAACCCTCAGAAATCCAAAATAAAGGAGAATACGAAGGGGAAGCATGCATTATAGAGCACAAGGTAATAACTGCGTCTGCATGCCTTAATACCCTCTCGTCCCAGCAGTCTTGACTTTCTAAGCAGCCCACTTCTCCACATTAACGGTAGTCATTTGGAGAGCAGCAAACGTGCCATTAGAAGCACTTTTACAAGTGTATATTCATCCACCAATTAGCTTAATGTGGCTGCTTTCTGCATATTTTCTATCCAGGCTTGCACAAATCTTATTAATATTTCCCCCTAGCGCTTTGACAGATTACCTTGTCATTACGCATCCTGGAGCCTTTTAAACAATATGGGTAAACTACTGTTTGTGAGGTTAATGACAATTATCCCCTAATTACTGCATAAGTCACTCAGTCCACTTTATCTCATAGGCAGGGTTCTGCTCTGTGTATCTGCCATTGTGTCACCGTAAATGAATCTTGTATTGCTATGTTTATCTGCCACTGCCTTGTAAATTATACTGACAGAAGAATGAACAAATTACCGCATGTCATCACTTAAATACTGCTCCTGAAATTAAAAAAAAAAAAAAAAAGCTTCGGCACAGAGCTTGAATTGTGATTTTAGCAGATCACAATTAGTAAAAACATATTTAACGTTTTATGTTATATTTCAAGGTTGATAGCTTGGAATTTAGTAGTTGAGTCACAACAGTGGCACCAAGGATGAGTGGAAGGTGAAGAGGGGTGTGCAAGAAAAAGGAAAAAAAGGTGAAAACTGAAATAGTAATGCCAGCCCACCCTCTTGAACACATTTGCTTTTATTTTAATAGCTTATATGGCATTCTTTTAAGTATTTTCCAAGATTTCCCAATTCTAAATCAAATTCAATGGGTTAGGGATACGCCACCCTCTTCAGCTGGGATCATTTTTTTGGTTACTTATAATCAGTCCAGACATAAAACACAGAATCTATGTAATTGAGAACAGGTAATTTAATAACGGCCACTAGGCTAAGCCAATTTCATCGATGCATTTTTAAACATTGTTAAACAGGTTCAGAAACACTGTTTCCCAAGTTGCATTTGAGATTGTTTAACAATATTTACATCAATGAAATTAGTCCATTGCTGTATCAGAGTGACTACATCTCCTCTGATACAATTCACAGGGAAAATAGGAGAGTATGAGCATCTTTAAATATATATATAAAAAAGACAGATTGAGTCAACTGCAAATAATCTGGAAGAATTTGTTTTTAACCTGAAATCTATGATTCTGCAGATAATCAGGTGAATAAATGTTTTGCATGAGAACGGGCAGGAATATCTGGCTTCCTGAGATGACTGCCATTTAATGGGAATCTTAAAACATTTTGAAATGTGAAACGTTTGAAACGCCTCCTTTAAATGACACCAATGTGGCTGATAACCGGCAAGCCTAAGGATGGGGCCACACCAATCTGAAGCGTGGCTTTCAACTCTCAATTAGTTGGGCGTGTAGAAAGCTTGCATCAAATCACCGTATGACAGCCATGAGCTTGTGAGGGAGGGCCCACAGTACTAATGATAAAGCCGTTTGGGGGACGCACGCAGGCACGCACGCACAGACAGTCCCTCTTGGTACACTCGCTGAACAGGCTGGAAGAAAAAGCTGCAGCAAAAAGAAAGGAAAACATGAAAGCCAGAGTTGACAGGCCTAGCCCAGGGGCTTCATGGTTTCTAAGCACAACCCCTAGGGCTGCCTCCCATCCCCAAGGACTGATCTCAGTGTCTGTCCTGTGTTCTGTTAATGCGGCTTCTACCAAGTAGGTGCTGCGGGCAAAAAGGAAAGCATCATCCAATGTTGTTTTCTTCGAGTGTGCTAAGTGAAAGTCAACAGATCTCAGTTAAAGACAGACAGGACTGTGACAATCACTAAGGGGTCAACATCTGTCCTGATTTTTTTGAAACTATCTAGACTATCTGTGGATATAGAACTGAGAAAAGTGAATTTCTAAATAATTAGCTTTCTTTTTCTTTTAACATTGGATTTCACTGCCTTTTTTTTTCTTTTTTACCTTGCTAATGGTATAGCTGCTCTGGTTGGTTGGGGGTGGGGGGGAGACAATGTGCATTTAGGGGAGTTAAACTCTTGGTGTCACCTCAAAGAAGATGAGCACAGTCTTTACTGAAGTCTGTGAAGTCAGCGCTGGTTACAGAAAGGGAGATAATCCTGGAAGGATTAATAGAAATGCCAAAAGGTACCTGGGTATAAGTTAACAGATGAAGACAGCCATTAAGAAAACAAATAGTAGGATTTCCCCACTCACTTTAATCCACTCTTTACACACTCTCATCAAATTTCCAAAAACCGAGACTAGGAATGCTTCATCCTCCTTCCTAGGAAATCTTCAGTGGCTCCCTTCTGTGCACAGAATCAAAATAAATTCCCTTACCTGACGTTTTAAGTTCCCTCAGTATAAACACAACCTACCTTTCAAACATCATCTCCTTCTAAGACCCCTGCAGCTCCAGCCACAAAGAGCTACTTGTCATAAATCTGCGTATGGTAAAAATCTTGTTTCTGAACCTCTCTGCCTTTCTGACACAACATTCTCATCCTTTGAGGTGCAACTTAAATGAAACTCTCTAAGAAATGTTCTAGGGCCAGCCCAGTGGCGTAGTGGTTAAGTTCGTGCACTCTGCTTCGGCAGCCCTGGGTTTGCGGGTTTGGATCCTGGGCGTGGACCTACACACTGGCACCGCTCATCAAGCCATGCTGTGGTGGGGTCCCACATACAAAATAGAGGAAGACTGGCACAGATGTCAGCTCAGGGACAATCTTCCTCATAAAAAAAAAAAAAGAATTCCCTATGCTACCCTTTTCCTTCCTTCTGCCCACTCCCAGCAAGAATGACCTGCCCCTTTAGCGATTTGCTTCTACTTCTATGTCAGACAGGTCTCTTCATCACAGGATTATTATACTTTATATCCCACTGCCAAGATGAATCAATACTGAATGAATTCATTTATACTATGAATGGAGGAGTTGGGAGGCAAGTGAGAGGTCATCTAGTGCCACCTTTTTATTTTACAGATGAGAAAATTAACAGATAAGTATCTTGCCCAAGACCAGGAAGCTAAAGTATAACTAGCTGACTTGATGCAAGCCGTCCAGCTCCCCTGACGGGGTCTCGTGCTTTTCCCATAATACGATCCTTCTCTCCTGGCATGGTGATTCTTGACTCAGGAAAGAGAACACCCACTCCATTCCACTGCCACGCCCCAGGTTTGAGCAGATGCCAAGTAAGTGGGACTCGCACACTACCCCTACCTGCAAGACATTTTCCCCTGAACTGAACTCCCCTCCTGACCATCAGGAAGGAGTTCAATGGAAATGTAAAGTCATTCCCCAAGTCCACTGGCGCAGGTAGGCAGCTTCCTCACTAGTGTGCTGGGGGTGAGAAAAAGTTGAGAATGACAGTTTGAGCAAAATACGTGTATTTTGAATTTAGACCTCACTGCTTTTTTTCTTTTCTCTGCAAGTGCCGGAAAATTATCTATTGCTCTTGGAAAATGCTTTTGGCATTTTCTGGATCTTATGTACGTCCAACATATTGTGCTGGATCTTACATTATGTTGGATATTTTCTGGATCTAAGTTAAATCCTAGTGAACAAAGAACTAGAAAGCAAAATGCAACAGTGTCTTTCACATGGTTGGCAATCTGAAAATGCCTATGGAGTGAGTAAAGAAATTAAATCAGTCTAATTTAATATTAGACACAGAAATAATAAATTACAATTATAAATATACGTTTATGCACATACTTTCTTCCTTCATTTTCTCTTTTGCAAATAACTTTATACTTATTAATTCCTGAATCCTCATCTGGTCTTCCCACTGATCCTGCTATTTCTCATTTCTATCCTGCATCTGCTCAATCTCTTATGAAGAAAGCTTCAACTCAGAGGATTTCTTTAAGAATTCTACCTATAGACTAAAGTAATCACCCAGTTGCTCAAAAAGAATGTTATCTGAATTCTGAAAACAAAACAAAACAAAATCTGAAACATACAAATGCATGGAGGGCTATTTTTTACCGAAAATGCTATTTTTAAGCTAAACATTGCTTTAAATAATATAGTCTCTGTGCCTCTGTTTCCTCATATATGAAATGGGGTAAAAACAGCTACCTGCCAAAGCTCTGAGGATCAAAGAAAAATAATAACGCCTATATTTTGCTGGGCCCTTACAACGAGCCAGGCAGGACTCTAGGTAATATATATGCATTACGTTCATCTACACTCAAATCAGGTTTGAGGTATTATTATCAAACCCACTTTGCAGATGGGGGAAATTACAGCACATCAAAGTTGAGTAACTTGCCTAAGGTCATAAAGGTAGTCATTTTGGGAGCCAGGATTCAAACCAGCAGTCGAGTCTAGAACTATACTGAAACACCTTGCACTGAAGACACTCCTGTCTGCCCCTCTCATCGGAGCCTCCACCAGTGGCCTCTCCTGCTTTCTCTTTTCCCACCATTCGCTCTGAAATGTAGGCCTGAGAAGTTGTTTGCTTTGACATATCCCTTGGTTAACTCAAGGTTGTCCAGTCACATACCTGTCTCTTTATACCTATTCTCAAAAGCTTAGTAATGGCCCACTTTACTTCCTAACTGGATTATTTTAACCATTCCTCATCCTTCCCATTCACTCCTTTCACCACACTTACATTTTGACTATATTCTGACGCCAAGTGGCTTTTCCTAAAGTGTGTCTCTGATCACATTACAACCCCTCCCTCCAAACTAAACTTCCTTGGCTCCCCTTTGCTAAATGATTTAAGCATATATTCTTCATGCCGGCATTTAAGAACCACCCCAATCTAACTTTTAAGTCTTACTTCTTTTACACACTCTGACATTGTAGCTGAAATGAACAATTTAACTTGCAGAGGACACGCTGTACTTTCTCACCACACCACATCTTTGCTACATTGGCCCTTCCATTTGGAATGCCATCATCAGTTTTCTGGGGGCTTTCTATGATCCAAGACCCACCTCTCAAATATTACCTCTGTCATAAATCCTGTGATCTATTCAGAATTCCCATCTGCTTTTCACGTGAATTTTTACCATAGTCCATTTTATATAGGTCACATGCAATCTGGGATAACCCCATACAGTATAACCAGACCACTGAGTGTCGAGGCTCCAGAACACTCATCTTTATACCCCTACAGCATCTAACACAGTGCCTTGCACACATTTTTAACAAATTATGCTCTTTTTACACCTAACCCATTTCTGTTGACAACTGACCACTTGTCATTTCTATAAACCCAACTATTTTCTTTCGACAAATGTTTACTAGATTTCTCAAAACAGCCAGGATAAGTCTAAAACATAAGTTTTCCAATGTCTGGTTAGGCAGTCACATATGCAAATGCAGAAATCCAAACGTTTTATATTATGTACTTAAGAAATAAAAATATGAATATTTTCTGATGCAAGTAAAAGTTCATTTTTCTCAAAATGTTTTAAGGCCTTGGTTGAGTCTATGCTTCTGAGTTCATTTTGTTACATAATTATTTATAGGTTTACAGGCAAAAACTTAAATTTTCTAAAATGTGAAAGTAAATGCAGAAAAAGAGCAGCTGTCACAGGAAAACAAGTTAGGAGGAGAAAGTTTAGACAGAGAAACTAAATAAAGAAAGGGAGCTCAAAAACACAACATACATATGGGATACGAACATACATTTACAATTCGACAGACTAGAAACAATTACCACTTGCGGCTAACACTGAATTATGAATGTTAAAACTGAATATTAGAACATTTAAAATAATTTATTTGAAACAATAAGTAGTCAAGTCCTGGCCAGAGTGTGACGTGTGTCAGCGTTAGTAGACAGAGCAGAGGGAGGCGGAGGAGAGAAATCTCTTTTATAGAAGATTTGGTAAAAGTGAAACGGGAAGAGAAAATAAACACATAGGTATATGAAAGTAGAGACTAGAGCAAATTTTGAATACCTCAATTTAATTCTTCATTTGGGATTCTGGTTGTGTACCAAAACTAAAATACACAGAATGGGGAGGGAAAAAAAGCATAGAAAATGGATGTTGATGAATGAATATGAAATGTATTGAAACAAATATTACAGAAGGCTTTTCAGCCAGTCTGTTATAAAATATAAAAGGCTTTCACTTATTTTACTCTTCTTATCTATTATCATTTGTTACGTCTAAACAGTGGCTATAATGGTAGCATATAAAAGGAATTACTTGTCTCATGAGTATCCTCAACTTTTACAATTAGTGAGCTGCTTCTCTCAACGAACCATAGTGCAATGAAACAGTTCAAGCCACCTTTGAAGACAATCAACTATTTGTTCATTTTCTAAATCACCAGAACTTTCTTCTATACTTATCATGTTTATTTGAAAAGGAAAGGTAATAGTAAACAAAACTATGGAGGAATTAAGTCATTTTAATAAAAAAATCAAAATTTCATTAATGGAAAGAATGTAAACCACATTCATTTTTTACTTTGTATAGAATTACCTATCAAGGCAGGAGACAAAAAAATTTTTGTCGTCTCACCTGTCTCCTCGTTTCGTGTCTATTTACATTTAGTCTAAAACAGACATTTTCTGTAAATTTACATGCCTTATTTGCTCTGTGTTCAGTTGTCTCAGAAGTAAGACCTAAAGGTTATCCTACCATACCAACAAGGCAAATGTGTGTGAACTCATCAGATAAGACAGGGGAGACCACTGGCAAGCCAACAGTGGCAGGCGAGTCAATGACAGCCAGTAGTAGCCACTGCCGAATCCAGTTTCTGTCTTGTGCTTTCTCCCGAAATGCTCTCCTGGATGACATTTCTCAGCAGCACCACTGTTTCTCTTTCTTTTCCCAATGAGGAAGCAAGTAAGGAGTCCTTTCAAATGGAGACAGATAGTAAAAACTGGCAAATTCTCTATTGGTGTAGTAAGGAAAGGCATTTCTAGATGAACATCGAAGAAGTGGAAGAAGGTAATAGCACCAAAAAAAATTAACTGTAATTTAAGGTAATTTGTTTTTTTATTTTGCTAACTCATAAAGCATTTCCAAGTGAGAGTCAATTGCCACTGTATTCTATCAATGAGGAGAATTCTAGTTAATACTGATTTCCGATGACTAGAGTATTAGATATTCTAGATAATGGGGAAAATGTGTACATGTATGTATGTGTGGAAGGGGGAGAGAAAACACATTGTGTTAAGTCTTTCTCTCTCCTTTACACCTCAGTTCCAATGAGAGTAAAGAACAAGGAATAAATTCACATTGACACGAATGTGCCACAACTGCCCACCTAATCATATTATATTCTAAACTCAACTAAACTCAACACCAAAATGAAGTAGTGTTTAGGAAGGAAATGATATCGAGCAGGGATGTCCATAAGGCAAATCTTCAGCCACACTTTCAGACTTTCTGCCTTTCCTCCTTGCATGGAATCCTACGTTAGGCTTTAACTACTGTGTCGGGGTCCCCAAGACCAGCCCCAGGATCAGTGAGACTCATACGACCCAGGATATAGTTACACTCACAGCTAAGATTTAGTACAGTGAAAGGATACAAAGCAAAATCAGCAAAGGGAAAAGGAGCATGGGGCAAAGTGCACAAGGAACCAAGAGCACACTTCCCAGAGTCCTCTCCCCAAGGAGTCGCACAGGATGCACTTAATTTCTCCAGCTCCAAATTGTGACAACACACGTAGAAAGCTGCCTACAAGGCAAGCTCATTAGGAACTCAGTGCCCACGGTTTTTACTGGAGGTTGGTCACATGGGCACCCTTTGCCTCACATGTAACAAAAACCCAAATTCCAGATTCCTGGAAGCAAACCAAGTGTTCAGCATAAACCATTGTTATCTGCACAAACAGTTTAGAACAGTGAGCCACTCTTACCAGTTAGGGAAGGGTGGGAACACCCCAAAATCCAAGGTCCTAGATGACAGCCAAGGGCCAGTCTCAGGCTGCCACATTAACACTTTTCTGCACACCTACCAGTCACTGTTCCAGATCCACCACTGTTTCAGATCTGCACCCCCACTGCCATTCCACAGAAAACTGATTCTGTAATTGTGGTTCTCAATGGCCATAAGCTCAGCTCTGATACTTGATCCAGGAACGGGTGGACAGGTGGGAGATGGGGAGATGATGTCTACCTTTATTTGAGCATAGGGAGGTGTGATTCATTAGTGCCCTCTTTACTGTGAAGTTAGGCTGAGTTTAAAAAACATTACAGAAAACTCAGTCTGTACCTAAGTGGGGGAAAAACCCCTACTATTATGAATTGCACAATAGATACATGAAATTACGGCTCATAGAAGCTAAGGGACTATGTTAACTTCATTTTCTTTACAGAACATCCATTCAAAAGAGTATTTAATATATCAAAAGTTATTTATTAGACGATGCCACTAATGGTTCCCCAAAAGAGGCCTCTCATCCAGAAGAGGCTGGAAAAGCAGCTCCTGTGGTTCCTTTCAACATTCATTTCTAATAACAAAAATCAATATTCAGATGCTTACAAATCTCTTGGTTTTGATTTTATATTTAAACAGGGTAGAAAGTCTTCATTGTTGTCTGAAACTGGCTTGTCAGTTCTTTGCCTACAAATATGACATCCAACTTATTTATGGCAATCTGCTAGAAACATAAAATAATTTAGGAAAAGGCAATCAATGCAGCATTTTGTTTTCAAACCAATTCACCAAGTACTCGTAAAATGAGACACACAAAAAATTCCTACTTTAAGTCAACATTTCCTAAAGCTCTGTGGCAAGGCAGAAAGAGACCTTCAGATCTAACGAAAGGGCTATCATAAATCTGCATTAAGGAGAGATGTGGGATGTGAATTTGGCTCCAATGGAAAGTCACAACTACGTTCACTGAGCACTGACTATGTGCCAGAACTAAGGGAAAAAAGCACCTCACATGCATGACCTCACTTAGTTACTCCATCACTCAGTGCACACAGGAAGGCTAGAAACTGTATTCCAGCTCAAGTCCAGAGCGAGGGGAGAACAACGAGCAAATACCCGAACTGTCCTTCTGTTTCGTTTCCAGGTTTTAGTAAGCACTCCCCTGCTGAGTAGGGATATGGCAAAAGAAAACGCATTCCTTCCACTTCATACGGGTGAGGCAAGTGCAGAAACCCTACAGTCTCTTGGGAATAACACCCGTAACCAAGACAGAAACCTTTATTTAAGTAAAAAAAAAAACAAAAAACCCAAAAAACAAAGAAACCAATTAGAGAGTTAAATGGAAGTCAAAATACACCCATATGCATGTATTTCCTCCTCCCCTCAAAATATCAGTCAGAATTTGGTGTCATGAATTAGCATTTGTCCTGACATGGTATGACAGAGTTCTACAACACGACCTTCTTCCCTCTCTGTACAAAAGGGTGTGATGCTCACAAGTAGCTAGGAAAGCAACAAGAGACACAGCAACGCCTGTGGGTCCCAACTGAGGCTAGGCTTCATAAACAACATTCTGGGAGTTTCCAGGCCTTTGTAAGCAATGCTCTCAGGCCACAGGTGTCAGATTTGTTTTCTGTGCCTTTAGGGTAAAGCTCTCTGCAATGGATTTTACTGAAGATGGGGGGCGGGAGTCGAGGCTCTAGGCAAAATGAAACATGGTGGTCTTTGATCACTCCAAGCCAACAAGGAAGAACACACCTATTTGCAAAAGCCCCTGATCCAAGGACATTACCATTCTCCACAGAAACACAGGCAACGCACAGCAGGAGAAGGGGGACTCAGGACCTGGGCCTGAGGCACCCACACACACAGCAACAAAGAAAACAGCATGCAAACAGCAGCTGCACCGGCATTCAGTGAAGATGGCAGCTCGTTTACAGATCCTACACTGGAGAGAACAAAGACATCCCAACTAATCACAAGCTGGACAAGTGGAAAGTTGGGGCTTCTGCACCTATGAACAAATAAAAAGAAGAAATCATGGCCAATGCATGTATTTTTCATATATGTAAACCATATATTGCATAGTCTTCCTATGGCCACTGCTGCCAGCTCCATTATCTCTTTCTGCAAGGGCTTTGGGAAAGAAAATGAAAGGACATGGGGTAAAAATATTTCCATCATATATACAGCAGACTGTTGCCAGGTAAATATTTTTTAGCCTTAAAGAACATTTTAATATGGATTTCTGGTAAAATCTGTAATCATCTATTAAGTATTTTATTAAAGTTGATAACATGTATCAAGAGGCCAACCATAAGTTATATCATAGAAGTCACCCTAGGCAGCAACACAACAGGAGCGAAATTCAGTACAACTGAAGGGAAATTCAGTCAAAGAGCACGAAAGACCATTGACAGTCGGCAAAAAAGGATAAGCTCTGTTCCGAACAATCCTAAAACACCTGCTTCACGGAAGTAAAGGGAGGCAGAATGGAGTGGAGAAATAAATCAAATCCAAACAAAACACAGGAGCGTGAAGTCACAGACCTGAGCTCCAGCAGCCAGGCTTTTACTTACTAGCTGTGTGACCACTCTGAGCCTCACTTTCCAGCTATGAAACAGGGATAGTAATACCTGACTTTTATGGTTATTCTTAGGATTATTAGTTATTATTAGGACAGGATTAAATGAAGTACAAATCTGAAAGGCCTCACCGAATTCTAGGCACATGGCAGGTACTCAGTAAATGGTGGCTCATATAAATAGCCACAGCTTTAGCATACATCTGAGGATTAACCGAAATCTTGACCTTGCACTTAGAAATCTGATTATACAATTTTATTTACTGAGACTGCATATAAAATAGTAAGGAATAAGTGACACAACAGACTTTTAAAGACAAAGGCTAAAATTTAAAAAACGTTATACCAACGGTCTTTAATTACTGGAGAAACTATACTTTGATTAGTTTAAGATTTTCTTGGTTACAGGTGCTATGTAAAACATGCAGAGGTAGGATTCTTATAAAATAGGATGAAAATTTCTGAATGCTTTACATTGGTTCTGTGTGTGTGTGTGTGTGTGTGTGTGTGTGTAAGAAAGTGAATACACGTGTGCAGAGAAACCAGGCTCTTTTTTGTTTTTAATAAAATATGGCAGGAATCCATTTCTGCTCCTCCAGAAGTACGGAACTCCCTTCATAGAACAGACTTGAAGGAGGATTTATGATGCGATTGGAGCCAAATATCTCAAAAATGAAGCAATCATACAGGTTATTTGGTAAATATTTTATTAATCCTCTAAGAACCTCCTGAATGAGGCCTACAGATACTCACATTCTTAATCTGCTATGAATAAACGCTTCCATCCAGCGCCTGCATTCCAATGACCCAGGACTAAACGGGAGGGTAAGGTTTCAGGTGTCACAGGTGCAGCTCCCCGTCAAGACACAGAACCCAGTGACACGCTCCCTCCCAAGGGAGGGCTCGCTCCAGTGACTCAAGGAGGTTACAAAAGTGCAGCATGCCTTAATGTCAACTACACGCTTTTACATGCCGACCATGTCAGGGGCCCTCAGCCTTCGTGGGAATTTATTTAGAAGTGAGTTATTTTTTTTCCTAACATCTTCTGCCTGCCACTGAGCTGGAAGGCCACTCACTCCTCGTGTGCTTCCAGTTCACAAATGCTGGTAGTGTTCTCTTCAAGGTATGTTAAGTAATCAGAATCTTGCTTCTACTTCCTAACAAATAATTTCCTTAATGCCTTTCCTTGACTTCATTCTCATACCTCCAGTTGTAGACATACAGTTACAAGACATATTCAGAGCTGCCTGCCTTTCATCACAGGCAGTTCCTATGAACATTTAATGAGTGTCCATGGGCAAGTCCATGAATTGCTTTCCCATTCCCACTCTCTCAGAAATCCTCCTCCCGTCTCTGAGCTAACCCAGGATTTCTTCACTCACATTCAAAACCATCTCCACTCACCAGCCAAAGAAAAAAGTTACGCATGCCAGTTGAGACATGACATGCCAATGTAAATTAAATTTGGCTTTATTATAAGAATTAATAAAGTGGTCTACCTAAAACAGCTCAGGAGCAACCTCCTGAGATTTCTGCCCCCAACTTTTATATTGAGATAGAGGCACCAATACCTATCTCTCCTCTACCTTCTCAAAAGCTTGAATTAAATTTTTGCCTTTAAGTGCAAATTGGTGTAAAATGGGAACCAAGACCAAGTCTTATGCCTCATGTTGGCAAAAGGATTAACACAAAGAATCAAAAGACTAAGCTTGGAGAAAAGTGAAGAAAAAACCCCACTGACCATCTAGATGAAACCCCATCTAACAGAAAGTGGCAAACTCACACGCTAAGGGCTTTAGCTGTACGATAGTTAAGAATCAACCTGCCTTCCATGTATGTCCTTCCTCCCTCTTCCACCACGGAAACGGGGAAGAGAGAGAATGTCATCAATCTGCGATGGGGTTCAAAGAAACGGTCATTTATTCCATTACTACCTGTTTCTGGTCTTCACATCCACTTCCTTTGCCAGAAGAAATACCCTCCTCTCTCTTTCTTCTTTGTTTTCATCCGTGTTGTTTGAGTTAGTCAATGTTCTCGCTCTCTTGTGCTTCAGATCCCAAAAGGCCTTACCTAAAGCTTCTTCCCTTCCACTCTCGTTTGATTTCCCGGTTTTACTCCCAAATTTCTAGACCCACCTTCCTCCTTCTCTTGACCTGACCAGCTCTGAGTTCAGAGCTCACCTGTTTCTTTTTCTCATATTACTCCATTGGCCTCTCTCTCTCCATTTCACTCCTGAAAGCCACTTTCCTTTCCTTTATCGCTCACTCCATTTTGGTTTAGAGAAAGGTTGCTATGAAAGGTCTTAGTGATAGAAGCTGAGAGTGTGCTAACTGTGCGTGTAATAGGAAACATCAATAATCTCACGGAAAGTGAAATAAAGCTAACTTCCAGGAGACTGAATGAGGGTGAATGAGAAGTTGTTGTCATTTTGGAAAGCAGAGAAAAACAACTGCATTGAAAATTTGCCATGGTGAGCGCAGAAGTATCTACTAAATCCCTTGACTGATTTATCCAAATGGAAGGTGTTCTCCGTGCTATTTCACTGCACTGACAAAATTAGAATTAAATTCCCATTTGTTACAAATCAGGGTTACATATCAACACTGATGGGAGATTATTTCCTAATTCCTCCTCTGAGTACAGAATTCATAACTCAAGAAGACAAAGACAAATAGTTTAAAAATGGGGAGGGGCAAAGAGGAGAGGCTAATTATAGTTAACACATGGCTTTAAGACCCTCAACTACATATGTATTTACTTATTTATTTTCCCCCTAGGCTAATGTTCAGCTGATATGTACTAGACAGGTATGGAATACGGGTCAATGTCTGGGCGTCTGTTCTCATTGCATAGTGTCTGTGCCATTCAGGTTATTAACATTATTTAAATATTATGCCTGTATTCTTCTCAATGTATCTATTTTCCTTTCTTCTCTGAATATTTTGAAAGAAATCTTCAATTTTTGTCTCCGGGTTTGTTTTTCTTTAACTACATCATTACACGGTATCACACAATCCTGTTTTCAAAATTTGAACAATATCTTTTCTATCCATCTACCCTTGAAAAGTTAAGACCAATCACGTTCTCGATACATCTTCCATCAAGATGGGTGATACTTGTGCCTCAACTACGAACTATGTGCTTAGATCTAAATAAATTTGGAGGCAATACTCCTTCCTCTAACCTTTCTCACTGCAGACTTAGCCCTGAGGATGCTGCCCCGAATGATAATTCTAACACGTGCTTCTAATCATTTGACTCCCTTGCCCCCACTCCTCTAATGGCTCCTCATCTCCCACAGCAGTGGTCAAGCGACTCATGATCACTGACGACACATGAGTACACAGCCCAACACTGGTATACTTACTCAAAGGAGTGATATTAAAACTTTTTTTATTTTTGAGGAAGATTAGCCCTGAGCTAACTGCTGCCAATCTTCCTCTTTTTGCCAAGGAGGACTGGCCCTGAACTAACATCCGTGCCCATCTTCCTCTACTTTATATATGAGACGCCTACCACATCACGGATTGCCAGTTGGTGCCATGTCCACACCCGGGATCCAAAACGGTGAACCCCGGGCTGCCAAAGTGGAATGTGTGCACTTAACCACTGCACCACCGGCCAGCTCCTAAAACTTTTTAATAACTGGTAGGGCTGGGCATCAATGAGTCTGAACGGGTGCCATAACCAATCAGGAAAACACCAGCCATAAAAATAATTATCATGGGCACACGTATACTGGCTTAATATCATGTTCAAACTATCTACATGTACTACTGTACTAATATATAATGCCTTATAATCTATTATATGTATATTATGAATATTATAAGGCAAAATTAAAACAAGATAAGGAAAAAACAAATAGAAATAGAAATTTGATATGATCTTCCCATGTCTCAATGTCTAAACCACAAGAACTCTACTTTGAAGATGACTGGCACAGACTGCAAACTCAGAATGCCTTTTTCTGGACGAGGGCCTTCCAGATCTGGCCCCTGGTGACCTGTCCAGGTTTATCTCCTGTGAATCTTTTTATGCTCTGGCAATGATGATTCACAAAATTCTGGAACGCCCATGGCCCCTCACAATTCTGTGCTTTAGTGGATGCTGTTCTGTTATCTTGGATGGAATATTTTGTTCCTCAGAAACTCGTCCTCTCATCTTTTTTAGTGTCACCTCAACTGCTATCAACCTCTTTTGTGAAGTCTTCTCTGATTGCCCAGACAACACACTTAGAGGCTCCTTTCCCTATTAATGCTACAGTAACAATAGCTAATAGTTCCTCAGCGCTTGCTTTCCATCAAGTATTCTGCTAGGTACTGTACAGGCACTATCTTGAATCATTTCCCCAACAATCACCACGCAGTGGGAACGATTACATTCTCTAAGTTGAGGCTTAGAAAGGTTAAAAATCATATTCAAGTGACACAGCTAACAGAAGGTAGGGACTGTATTTAGGTCTATCTCTGACACCAAAGTGGGTAGCCTTATACTTCTATTTGTCCACACTCTAATAACACAAATATAACACAGCACTGCAATTGTTGGTTTGCATGACAGTAAACCTTTGTCAACAAACCTGGCGATTTTTACCTTTATATTCAAAGCACTTAGCACACAGCAAGCTCAAGAAAAATATTTGCTGAATGATGTATATCTAGTTAAAAATCTTGCATTTTAAAATTATGAGCTATTCAGCTTATGTACTATGGAATAATGCATTACATCTGTGTCTGCTTTGTATATTTTAAATATTGCTAACAAACTAGGTAGCATACACAACTAAAATTTAGTGTATCAGGAGTAAATCTTGCATTCACTTTACAGGAACAAGAAGCTCTGAAAGAGCGGATGTTCAAATTGTACTGACGATTCTCTCAGGTCTATAAGGATAAGTTCTAAAGTCCCATAAACACTATATTGTCCTGCACTGACAGAAAAGGGAAAAGAACTCCAGGACAGTATGGTTACATAACCTCAACCCTTTCATCTCTTTCTTCCCCTTCCCCTCTCACTTCCCGGAGGGAAGGAGGAAGGAGGGAAGAAGCAGGGGAGGGGGGAGAGAGGAAGGAAGAGAGGGAAGGAGGAAGGGGTCTGTGAGCTGGGAGCGGGTATGTGGATAGACAAGATGGTGATAGGTAATAGCTCACATGAGATGCCGCCCTGCATTTGCCTGACAAAGTGAGTGATGGAAACTACAGAAACCTGAGATCTAAGCTTTCTAAACATGTCCTGATTGCTTTAACCGTACCGAGATTCTTGCCTGTATCTACTCTCCTTTACTCGACTGTGTACTTTTTGAGGACAAAAACTCAGACAAGCCCTCTTGACTGAGGCGCCTTCTACCTCCTTTCAGAGTGGGGCCCCATTCCCTCAGTCCTAAACCAGTCCACACTTCAAACATAGTGAACTTCTGAAGTATGACCCACGTCTTATATTTCTTCTTCTTGGGGGTAAAGACTCTGTCTTACCAAGCTTTAGACTCTCCAGGTGACACAACACAGAGCCCAGCATTTAGAGGCTCCAGTGATTATTAAATGAAAGGTCAATGTGAGAAGGTATGAGAAATTACTTAGGAAAGGGGAGAAATACAAAATATCAAGTTTTAGTTATGTTGCTATGGATTTGCTGGTAGTGCCACCAGGCATCACAAGTCAGTGGACATCTGAAAATGTGGAAGTGTGGTGTAGAAGGAAGATGGAACGCATGGGAATCAGCTATGGGTCCTCTACCCAAAGGTGGCAGCTGTAGCTATGGCAGACTTTCAAGGCAGATCTAGACAGAAAGGAGACACCAGTGTTGTAGGACAGACATCTAGGAGCCCACCTTGGAGCTGGGCAAAATGCTAGAGGGTCAAGTCAGGTGGCTCCTACCTCCTCCCTTATAAGGTGTTCTGAGTGTGCAGTCAGAATGAAACCGGGACCATGGAACAGTGACTCTCTGCAGAAGAGGGACGCCATTTTGGCAGCATGATGTAACGGAATGTCAAGGACGAAGAGGTGGAAAAATTAACATTCTGTCATGACAGACCATGCTTTGCATTCCTCATCTTCAGAAGGGGACCCCCACCTTTTTCCCTTATGGGTTTTTAATGAGAAACAAACCTGAAAGTGCTTTGAAAAGGTAAGACTGCTGCACATGTTTATAAGGCACATATTCCTTTAAGGAACTCAAGTTAACTCCTCTGAACTAAAAGGCTAAGTGGAGGGCCGGCCCAGTTGCATAGTGGTTTAGGTTCGTGCGCTCTGCATTGGTGGCCCGGGCTTCACAGGTTTGGATCCTGGGCATGGACCTAGCACTGCTCGTCAAACTACACTGTGGTGGCATCCTACATAAAACAGAGGAAGATTGGCACAGATGTTGGCTCAGGACCAGTCTTCCTCACAAAAAAAAGGCTAAGTGGAGGTATTCTTTAACATGTAGAAATAAAAAGGTAACTATTTCTAGAGTTGATTCTAGTTTCACCACTGTCAAAGCAAACTTGCCGGACAGTCACTTCACCTCTTCTTGCCCCAATTTAAAGTGATTTAAATTTCATTCCTATCTCCTTAAGGTATTATGATGATTAAGCACTTAAAGTGTCTTAAGATCCAGTGAGTAATGTCTTACCATTTGGGGGAGCAGTCATGTGATATTACAGCTTGTCTGAATAATTTTAAAAGCTGTGTGATGTTTCTCCAAATTCTCTGGGTCTTTGATACCAAAGATAAACAGACAAGATACCCAACTCTTGACTGAAGGAGCTTTTGCTTTCAAGTTCTAAGAGAATTGCACTTTGTAACTGTGCTAACAGAATACTCTGTGATCAGCTATAAAACTTAAGGTTGCTTACCCTTGATTATGCATCTTGAATAAAAGATAGGATTATGCATCCTAACTCAAAAGAACACCTCTTAGGAAAAAAAGAAATAAACCCCACATACACATCATTATATGTTGCTTTCTTAAAAGTCACTCGTAATGTAGCAGGAAGAGGAACAGTTAGGAACATTATCATGAAAACAGGCAAGAGACAATGAGTGCGTGAATTGAGGTACAGGGTGGAGAGGAAGGAATGAGTTTAAGGGTTATTTCGAAGGCTGGAGCAACAGTACCTACTTAAAAGACTGAAGCAACAACCTTTTTGGTGGTGGGTGGCAACTGGATACAGGAGGCGAAAAAGAAGAAAGCATCAGAGCTGGACCCTAAATATTGTGAAGCCTGGCTGTCCAGATGGACAATGGCTGGGTGAAAGTTTGGGGAGAAAGATAAGTCATCAAGTCATATACATATTGAGAATCAAATGCCTCTGCGACACTACTGTTTTGAAAATTCCCTCATCAACTTCCTAGCTTATTTTCATATAGAGTAATAACAGAAAAACTGAAAGAGTTTTAGTCATACTTGAAGCTTTCACTGAAAATTTTTCAATTGTCTGTAAGTTTGAAAATGCTCAGTATTTCTTCCAGGTTCCTGCTAAAAGAAGAAATATTCACATACTATGTTAATTCTAATCTCCCAGTCACTAAGAACACCCATGATGGACATACCACATGGTACGTTCACTTTGAGGGCATAAAGCCCTTTACCAAAGTGGACCTCAAATGGCGTACAGCAAAAGAACCCCAATGAGACGCCCCTGTTCCAGCTTCAATAAAGAAATAGAACTCTACAGGGCTGGACAGTTAGAAAGGGCCATGCCATTTGAAAACAGAGCAAAGAAAGAAAATATTCCAAGGTCTTTCATCCCTTTAGGTATAATGCCATACAAGTAGGTCTGATTTTATACCATGGTGAATTCCAGGAAAGCTTTAGTCTCATGAAAATAGCAGATAATATATTAAATTTATGAAGAGAAGGGCACTGGGTTGCACTTTTCAAAGACAAGGTTAGGTAATAACGGTTAATATGCCTATACTAACAAAAGAACATCTCTGCACACACAGCATTGTGAACACAACTGTGTTCACACGTGCACGTTATATGCTTCCCTCTTGGTCTGAACATGGCAACGCTTTTAAAAATATGTCCAAAGTTATTTCAGAACTCACAGTATGTTGCTATGGTGCATGCAACTGCAAAGAAAAAGCTAATGGGCTCTCTACTTAATGTGATTAGAGCCATTATTGACATAATGCCAGGAAGACGCAAAACCATTAGCATTACACTACAGCTCACTTTAGCATCCACTCAGATTTAGTATTTGATCCACAATTTTAATTTTGTTCTGCTCTATTCAGAGCTGCATTACACAAAATGCATAATTAAAAGCTGCTGTGATTCTCTCTACTTCTCAAATTAAAAACATAGCAAACATTTGTAGTTCTAATCCACTAGAAATTAATAAATCAAATAGTGTCTTTTATCCTCTTTCCTCCATGCAATTCAGACTGCAGGTTGGGAATACTTTTGCCTGCAATAGAGTACGCTGCAGACAGAGCGGCTGCTCAAAGGAAAGAGAAGTCCCCAAACTGCCTACCATAGGGCAAGTGAGAAGCTGGAGAGCCTAGAAGCACTGATACCTTATAATTCCAAGCGTTAAGCCGGAAGGGCTTTCTGCAAAGAAAAATTTTAATCAATTCGCCATAAATCCTTTTGATGCATTTTCCTTCATTAGCTCACTTTGTCAAGCATACACATGCTCCTAATTTAATTTAATCAAATTCACCATGTCTTTCTGTCAACAGTGAAGCAATTGCCATGTCCAAAAGATCTCCTATCAACTCCCTACCCAGGGCGGCCCGGAGGGGAAGCCCAGGAGCCATAGGGGTTTTGCTTTATCCTCCATAAAAGCTTAAAGAGCTTCCCCCCTCAAGATCTGCCATCAGAGCTGAGACAGTGACACCGTTGCTAGTACTGCTGCTTCTGGAAGTCTTCATCACCTGAAATAACAGAGGATTATGATTCATTACAATGAAAACAGCATATCCTCCCCTGTGGGTGATAATCCTAGGAAAGTTCTGGAAGAACCTGCCCTTGAGTCTCTCCTCTACACACCAGGGATGATCCAGTTAGGTCTCTGTTGCCAGTTCTTCCAGCAGGCCGTGCTTCCTCCTGCCTGTAAACCCCATCACTGACCATTTCCCTCAAGAACTGCAACTCGTTCTTCAGATCTCTGCTCAAGTTCACTTTACCAAGGGAGCAACTCCAGAAGCCCCCTAGGTTACCTGCTTTTTAAAGTCCTGTGTGTGTGCTTAAAGAATTTATGGCAATTTATATGTATACGCTTACGTGATTAGTTGACATCATCTCCCCTCACTTGTCTGTAATATCCATGAGGGCAGGAACCAGATTGTCTTGCTCACCATTATTAACGTCTAGAATCTAGCAGCACTGTCTGGCACATAATAGGAACTCAATAATTATTTGTTAAATGGCTGACTGCTGAATTAATCTACCACTGTCTCCCTATATTCTTCCTAAATGTGCCAAGTTCCTGTCTTGTTTCTATAGCTCTTTCATGTGACAATGCAATCATTCCTGATTTTTTTTTTTTTTTTTTGGTGAGGAAGATTGGCCCTGAGCTAGCTTCTGTTGCCAATCTTCCTCTTTTTGCTGGAGGATGATTGTCGCTGAGCACATCTGTGCCAATCCTCCTCTATTTTTTGTGTTTGGGATGCCGCCATTGCATGGCCTGATGAGCCATGTGTAGGTCCACACTCAGGATCTGAAGCTGCGAACCCCCGGTTGCATGAACTTAACCACTGTACCATCAAGCCGGCCCCACTGAAATCATATTTTAAATAAGTATAACAAAGCAAAGATTTTGAAATGTACAAAAACTTTACAATCTGTGGGTTTTACATGTGTCTACAGTGGTAAAAGAACAGAGTAAAGACTGTTGGAAGTGATGCAGGATCCAGAAGAAAGATAACGTAGCAGAAGCACTCAAGGGGGTCCCTGATAATCAGGTGGAACTTAAATACAAGAGCGTCTCAGCCCACCATATTGCTCCCTGGGGACAGAAAAGGAGAAGCAGGAGCAAGACAGAGAAGGCCCTCCGTGAAGAAGGGTCAGAGCATCCTTCAGCTTCAGAGCGTGCTGTGATTACCTTGAGTTGCTCCTATGTGCTTCTAAAGACAAACGTTTCTTGATAAAAAATGTGACATAAAAAAAGAATTCTCAATTTTCTCAACAAACCAAGTTCTCAGCAGCAGCCAAGGCCACCTCATTATGACAGACAGTCAGTTATTCAAAAATGTCAAACTTCAACATTTTTCCAAGATGAGAGGGCTATTCTTACATTATTCTCTTGATCTGTTATATAAGCATCTTATCTTTAAATTTTTAGTTGTTTGTGCTTACCACCCCAACCCAAAGAAAGAAAAATTTTGCAGGATTAGCTTGTAGTTGCAAACATACTGAAAAACTAAATTCTTCATTAGGAGACACCTGATATATCTAGACCATTTCCTTATAATGCTAAAAAAGGAAGTTTACAAAATACGTATGGAGAAAAGATAAATATTATATAATATTTCCATTTCAGCTTTAACATGATAGAATTTGCCTTTTTAATCAAAAAACTAATATAGCTGTTTATTTTTATCAGAATCTTGACTTACGATGTACTTTCCCTTGAGTCCTTCCAAAAAGACAGGCAACCCCAGAGCAGACTTGGAAAGAAACTTCCTTTAGTTCCTACTCTAGAACTGACTCCCAGAACAAGGAGGATACTCTGCCTTGGATGGGTTGGGGTGCCTGGGCCCCCTGTTTGAACTTCTCAGCACATCTTTCTGTAGGTGCTCAGGAAGTATCATTCTCCTTAGAAAAAGGCTTGAGTGGGTTCCTGCACCCTTCCACATCCTGCAAACAGATGACCGGAGCAGTCAGGCAGAGAGGAACCCAGCTCCATCTGGATGTTACATTAGGAGGCAGTTTGTTTCATTGTTTCATGGCTCTAACTGCTATAGGTCTTTCCTTACAGGGAGCTGAAATCTGCCTTCCTACAAACTTCGGTCCTCTGAAGCATTAAGAGAATCAGTCTGCTTCCTGGTCCACAGGGAAGCCCTCACAGATGGGGAGGAGATTCCACTCTGGCAGGCTTTCTTCCAGACCAAACATTGTCAGCGTCTTCAACTGAGCCCCCATTGCTTTGTCTACAGACCCTTCACCAGCCTGGTCGCTCCTGGGGGTCACACTTCAGTTGCTCAGTGGTTCTCATACAACGTTATACCCAGAATTAAATGCAAGATTCCGGATGTGGTCTGAGCAGCACAGAGAAGAGGAGGATACTTTGTAATATCACCATAATTCTGCAGTTAATGAACAAATGCACTCTTTCTTAAAAAGGCACATGACATAAATGGCACAGAATACAAACACTTTCAACTTAATATTTATTCTGTATGGTTGTAAAATGCCGCCTTTTTTTAGGTGGCATCTATAACCTAATTTCTGATCTTACTCTTCAATGAACGGTTTTAGCGTAACACAGAATATTCATCTTAAAAACATCTTTTAACACAAATTACAAGATGAAAGGATGTTAGATGTAATAAGTATGGATCATCTAACATACAGATGCTTATTAGCTTCAGAAAATGTGAGCTCTACATTAACCAGAAAGCTCCTGACAAACTCTTCTAGGTCACAAAGGAATCTAACTGTGTAAGAGTGTCATTAAGTTGAAACACTTACCTTGTGGTTCCCTGAATTCTCGGCTCTTTCTCAAAGATCTTCCAGAACTGACTAAAGAAAAGAAGCATGACACTGATACTAAGCGATGAACGAAATGCAAATGCAAATTCAATTCACAAAAAAATAGAAGGAGTCAGAAGAAGAAAAAGTCGGTAGTTGGAAAACAAATCCACAACTTAGAATGAAACAGGATTTCAGAAGGTACGTTCCTGTGAGTATTCCACACCACATCGACTGCCATTGATCACACCAAAGAACACGGGGCCTAGGAAAGGTTTTCAAGCTTCAAGATGTTTATTTTTCCATCAGTGATTGAGAGGCAATGTTATGAGAGTCTCCTCCTACCAGTATTTTATTATTAAAATTTTCAAATATAGAGAAAAGTTGAAAGAATTGTACAGTGAGCATCCATATATCCACCGTCTAAATTCTATAATTGTCATTTTATTATACTTGCTTGTAAGGGTATTTTTATGTATCATTGATCAGCATGAGAAAACAGTCATATAATTTATGATTTCAGGGGAAAAAAATTCCTGGTATCACTGGGTCAGCACTCATTTTCAAAGTATAGATATAAACATTTCAAATGCTTAATTTAGACGAATATAATCTTACTTGCATTTGAGCTTTAAATTCTTTCTTTATGCACTCTGGGTAGAATATCTGCTAGGTTATTTATCTGTTTATTTTAACAGCTCAGCAGAAAGATAGTCAAATGTTATCTATAATAGTTTAACCTTTGGAAGAATACTTACCTTTGACAGCCTCCAAATGTTTCTAAAAATTTGAAAATTACTTGCAAGCTGCTTGTGGTCCCCCGTGTGTCAGCTTAAGTTATTATCACAACCACCACCACTAAATAATTATAGCAGCTAATGTTCACACAGTATTTACCTATGTGGCAGGTATCAGTCTAAGTGCTTTGCATAGTTTAGCTCATTCAATACATGCAATATCTTCATTAAAAAGGTACTGCTAATATTATCACTACCATTTTAAAGATATGAAACACTAGCCACAAAAAGTCACAGAGGTTAAAAGCGGGAGAAGTGGGATTCAAAATCCAGCAACCTACACTGTAGACTTTTTGACCAACCAACACACTTCACTACCTCTCTAGCAAACAAAAGAACTCTATGCCTGACAGAAATATAATATGTTACATCATTACCATCACTGATGTTACTGCAAATTTACCAATGGGATTGGCTATTTTCATCTGGGAAATTGAGCACTGCTTCAATTTCAGTGCAACTTTTTTGAAATCAATAGATTATTATTTTGTTTCTGAGTAAAAAAATGCATGTACGAGGCCAGCCCAGAAGTTCACAGCAAAGTTCGCACGTTCTGCTTCAGCAGCCCAGCATTCGCCAGTTCGGAACCCAGGGGTGGACCTACACCCTGCTTGTCAAGCCATGCTGTGGCAGGCGTTCCATATATAAAGTAGAGGGAGATGGGCACAGATGTTAGCTCAGGGGCAGTTTTCCTCAGCAAAAGAAAGAAAAAAGGGAGAATTGGTAGCAGATGTTAGCTCAGGGCTAATCTTCCTCAAGAAAAAAAGAAAGAAAGAAAAAAGGAGGAAAAAATGCATGTACAAGATACATTATGATTATAATATTTGGAACAAAGTAAAAATTTTATGCTGAACACGAAATCAATGCCTGCACATCTGCACACAGTCCAATATGCAGAGATGTGTGACTGTGAACAAGTTAATTACCTTCTCTGAATTTGTATTCTCATTGACAAAATGGGGATAATAATAATGTAACAGTAGCACCAATTCATGGCATCATTATGAGAATTATATAGGATAATCTAAGTTCCAAAGTGCCTGTAACATAATAACATAAAGCACTCAATAAACACATGTGAAACACTTAGCATTGTATGTGGCACATTATAGACACTAAAAAGTGTTGTCAATAATAATAATGATGATTATATAAGATCAACGTACGTCAATAAAAATTAGTATTTACTGACATGATGAGGAGGATCCATAATTTTGTTTTAATGTTGCCAAAAGAATAATTTTAATCTTGGCCAAACACAGTCTTCCAGGAGATGGCATCTTAAAGAGTATTTCTGATTAATTCAAGATGACTAAACAGTACTATAGCAGATTTAGCAGAACTGTTTAATTTATAAACAAATCAAATTAGTATCAGCACAAAGTCCCTGCTGGCTATTATAACCCATTACGTCAACCCAATAGTGTTGGCAAACATTTAAAAATTACTCCAAATATTCAGCCATAGGAACTCTAACCAAGAGGGGAAAAATCTTCTCTTATATTGAATGACCCAAGAAGGAATTATGATCTCTATTTTAATAGTTTAAATTATAAGCTGCCACTGAGAAAGGGGACTGTAAAAACGGACTCTAAGACTCTCAGTTTTGGAAGAAAGAGATGAGACAAGAAATCTTCCTGGTTGCTGAACTCATGGCCTGTAGATAATTTATGAAATCTGTTACCTTTTCAGGCAAAACCGGGATCCCAAGAATCAGGAAAGGATTCCCTTTCCTCTGTGTTTCCAATTTACATGAATCCACTTAGAGGAGAAAACCACTACAGCATTAAAAACCCAGGAACTCAGTAGTCTGGGTCTCCAAGGACACTAATGGAGTCACTGGACCCCTCAGATGGCTTTAAGTGAAAAGTCATGCAAAGGTCCAGGGGCTTCCCTCTGCTGGCTCATCAGTTCACTCAGGTGTTGCTAAAACCCTGACAATCCATCTGACTGGACCATTTAGTCTTTGCAGGTACAAATGGCAATTTGCTGTACATTTTCGATTACACGTATATTTTCTCCATCATACCAAACAGCATGTAAAACAAAAAAGTACCATTTGTACACAAAGGCACTTATCAGGGCTCAGCGGCTCTCAACACCACGCGCTTTCAAAGGATTGATGGTGCTGTGGTGGGAATGGCATGGGAAATAGACATCTGTGTTTTCCCTTGTTAATAGCCTAATGCAACTTTATTGCTAAAAAGAAAGAAAAAAAACCCCAGGATGTTCTCAACCACCTTGAGCCACTGAAAAAGACAGTTGCTGCTGGAGCCAAGAGAGACTTTCGTCCTCAAATAAGCTAGTGAACATATTCAACTTCCTTAGGTGACATTATTCCCTCTCCTCAATTTCCATAAATTCACTGTTCTCAAATTATGTGTCTCTGTGGTGGTTTCCTCCGACACAAGACTCCAATAATATCAAGTTAGGTATTTTTGGTTGCAAGTGGGCAATCCACTCCTTAGGCTCAACAGGACTATATCTGGCTTCCTAAAATTTCAATAAAACGTATAACATTAATTAGCAAAGGTTAGATGGCATATACAGTATATACCATGAAATACGGAACCTTCAATCTCTAGAGATGAAAATATGAGCTTCACACTGATAGCAGGTATAGCAAACTCTACTACTGTTTGAGGGTGAAGAACCTTGAAAAACGTCTGCTGTAACCCAACTCCCAGCAAATACCCCTGTACATATATATTAAGGGACATTTAGTTCTACAATAAAAAAAGAAGAGTGGGCTAAAAGGCAAGCTGCCCTTGTATAACATTTCTTAAAGAATGGTCCCTGAGCAAAATGACTTGAAAGCCAACCATGGAATGATGGCACTGACTTCCAGACTTCTAAGTACTCATCTTTAAGCACAACCCTACCCCAAGCTGATCTCGGACCCACCTATTAGAAGTACTACGTAGACTTCTGTGTACACAGTCCGTGCTGTACACAGTGACCGATAAAGACAACAGCAAAAATAAAAATATACCTGGAACTCAAATCCCCTTCTGCCAGCTCTTACACTCCTGGGTCTCCCAGGAAAAAGGGGTTGTGATTAACTTAAAATGACACTGAATCTTCTGCCTTTGTGTCAAGTACCCTCTACACTCAGGCACCCACTACTGACTCCTAACGCTTCCTCTTGTTAAATTTGGAACAATATATGCCATTTTACACCTCAGAGCTCAGGAAAGGCAGCACAGTAGCTGGCGTATGGATGTGACAGAATGTTTTTATTCCGCCCCTGAAAAAAAGCTCCCTGTTTTTGACACACTGGAAAATGTACAGCCAGAGACTGCTTGAGGCGAAGATGCCACCCCAGCCTTACATCTGTCTGCTTTCATTTGTCTACAACTGTGCTTATAGATAAAACAAGCTTTCCAGATGTCATCACAAGCAGGGCTCATATGCTGACTTCACCGAGACACCATTGTTGGCTGCCAGCATAACAGAGTTGTAAAACTAAAATATTTAAACTCTGAGCTACTCAACGCTACTCTGAATGTCACACAGGATCTTATTTCAGGATTAATTAATGTACACCCCAATAAAATAATCATGTGTTAAAAACAGAGCTGGCTGGCACTGCAAGTAGATCTAATTTTCCCCTTTCCAACGGTTCCAGCAGCAGAGAACTGCAGCATGAAGAAATTTCTGAAAGAGAGCACTTATTTCTACAATGCGCACACCCTTCGAGCCCTTCAGTTTCAGGTGCGACGTCTCAAGGACCTGTACGTTCTCATTGTTTAAAACAGATGCAACGAACCTAAGATGAACAAAAGCAATATGCCAGGCACAGACTATAAAGACATTTCCACTGTGAGGGGGGGAAGGCCAATGACAAGTGATGGGGAGATTACTAAGAGGCATTGTTACACGCATCCATATGTGAAGCTTGGCTTCAGGCAACCCGGTATCAGGGAGCTTGAATGTTTGTTTGAGAACACAATATCCCTGTGGTTATAATTACAACCACTGTACAAAAGAGGAGTGCCATGGTTTCATAACGTCCCTTAACAAAGAAGAACGCAGTGCTCCTGAGTTTCCTGGAAAATTCCTCAAATACATGTGCGTGCGCGCACACACACAGTATTCCTATTTCCTTTTTCTCTGAACCTACATAACAATTTCATTTTCACTGAGAGAGTTCCAGGGAGCTCTGCTTTGGTCCAAATGCCCATTCCTGATAATACAAGTATTCTGAGCTCGAAAAAGATGATGATTCATAGTTGGGTACATGAGACTTCGACACATCTCTCCCTAACTTAGGCTTCCCTCCCGCTCTGGTACATCTTTTCTAGCCTAGTCTGTGTGTTTGTAAATCTGGGTTAGGAGTGTTCATTAAACATCTGTTACTCAAAAACCTGGTTTGTGGGTCATTCTGAATTCAGAGGCCAAATCCATCCCGAAGCCACAAGCCTTCTGCAGTTTCTGCTTAATTTGACAAGAGACCAACTTTGCATTAACCCAGTCAAGGCATCATATAGGGTCTTGTCAGGGCTGGTTCTACACCCCACTGGGCTCATCTCATGTTGCTGGAGCTTACAAAAACAAAAAGTGTGTTCCACGCAATCCACAACTTTACCCCGCCCCCTACTCCCACGAAACACTAGAACGAAACATTTACTCGTGATAGCTTTCCAGAGAGACCATTTATTGAGAAGGAAAACAAGTCAGTTACTTTGCTTTTCCACCATCTCGAATGTTCCCATCTTCTCTTGAGCTGATCTAGTTCAAACCCTCTGAAAATAAATCACCCGGAAGCACTCAAGATTTCCCTAAAGACCCCAGCAGGCTTCCTGCTTCGCGTGTTCCTACTCCTGTGCTGGGAGGCTGATGTGTTTTAGGGATGTTTGCTTTAATGCAAAGAACTTTACTAAGTCAAAGCAACCCGCCTTGGTGAACTGTCGACTTTGGATGCTCCTGGCCTCTTTCCTTCCTCCTCTGTCAGCTTGAGAGGAAGAGATTAGAGTAAAAGAAGACCTGGGCACTAAATTGCGGTCATTTCTAAGCATTGAAACAGCAGGTATACTTCTTGAGGGAATACTAATAATATCATTCCTGGCTCTGTAGGACTCTACGTCCCTCCTTCATTTGAGGCGGGGGTCAATTTCTAGCTTGGGGCAGGCAGAATCACTGCTAAAAGCCATTGTGCACTTCAGTCTTAATCCCCCTACACCAAAGTCAATATATATCCATTTTCTGACTCTGCCAGTTCCATAGCTGGACAATGTCACGTGCAAGAGTCTCTTCAGAGTTATTTGAGTGATGCTTACTTAATTGAACCCTAATTACCAGCTTCTAGGCAAAGTATATTCCTACAAACATTTAATGACACATCAGGCTCCTGAATATTTGAGCTAAAATTTATTTTCTGTTCTTTAAAGCTCTCCTGGGTTTCCAGGTGAAGTGCAAATTATTAAACAGTAGCAATGTGAGAGATTCACATGACATCTCTAATCTCATCTTTGCCTTTTAAATCCGCTGGGGAATCCGGAAGTGACACTTTGTATACTCCCCTCTTACAGATGAGAAAAGAGATGGGTGACTGGGTTACCTGTCTGCCTAAGGGCAAGAAGGTGAGCCTGGGGCTGAACTGGAGGTGCACCAGTTTACGTGAAGATCAACTAGGAGCACAATCTCGAGGAAAACTGTCCTCTCCCAGCTACAGACCAGAGGACGTCATAACAGCAATAAGTTGTTAGGCAGGAGAGAGCAGGAGAGTTCTGGAGACTGAAACCTAACAGGTTACTCTCAGGGCCGTATTTGAATACAATTGCATTAAAAAATAACCCAATTTAACAATTCAGAAGTTCTGATATATGTTTTATAAAAATGTATGAGAGACCTAAAAGCCATGGAGAGCCATAACTTTGAGCTGCCTCATTTGTTTCTCTTTTATTGCAGTCCTGCACGGTGGGCACAAGCCCTTCACCGAAAAGAGAACATTAAATCTTTATTCTAAACTGTTTTAGCAGAACGATATTAATAGTTGAATATTATTTTGTCTGACTGATAAAATACCATTCAAATAAGACCAAAGAGAGCACTGAACCCCAGCCAAGTCCTATGAGAAAAAGGGACAAGCTATCTTCAGAAACAATAATTTCTTGACACTCTTAAGACTCCAGTAACATTTCTACTACTGCACAGCCCCAAAGCTGAACACCTGCAGTGAAGGCAGTTATTCAGAACTAAACATTTCTCGGGTCTTCCTTCATAAGGAAAGTAGCTGGATGAAGTATTCTTTCTCCTCCTTGAACGTCTGATCTTTCCTAATGTGGTATCAGTAAGGAACCAATGTGGACACAATGAGAAAACCATGAAGAAACCACTTTGTCTTCATGGATCTCCACAGATGGAGAAACAGGACAAGGTTCAAGTTTAGAAGAGAGTTCAATACTGGAAAATATTCAGACATCAGTGTGAGATTCAGTTCAGTAAAAACCCTAATACTACTATTTACGGCCCTCTCTTTGGCACCCTTCGTCGTTGACCTACCAAACTACATATCCCACATCGTACAAAGGCACCATTTTCCCTTAAATTTCAGTGTGTGTCATTACAAACAACTTCAGTAAGGTCAGCCCAAAACCACAGTAATAGCTTTTCTTTGGAAGGTTTCTAATTTTCTATCAAATTCACAAGGTTTTTCTCCCCCCAACCTATACTATATCTAGATGTCCCAAATAACATAAAAAATAAAATATTAACAACTCATAAATTAGGAAGCCTGTTCTCTGCTTGAGATAACTCTTTTTAAATAATCAAGCAAATGACAATAGTACTAATAGCCAAATAGGGTTTATATAACACTAACACGCCTACACTTAAACTAACTGAAAAATTACACTGAACCTAGTTTGAACTCACAGAGATAAACTAAGCAACTTCATGGAAATATTCACAGAGTTTCTACATAAAAGCTACTGAGTCAAATGTTCTAGTAGGAAAGGGAATTTTTTCTAATTGGCAAATGAATGGTTCTATCTGGAGACCTTTTCATGCACTGAAATATCTGATTCAGGGCTTAACCCACAGTGTAATGCCTTAGATACCGTATGGACTATAAGTTCTCACTTTTAAAAAACGCTGTTGTGAAAGCATTTATGAAATATTTGAGTCCTAATCATTATCATTCAATTAGCCTTACTTAACTAGCCAATCAAGGAGCAAAGACTAAAGTATAGCAAACTAGCTCAAAACCAAAAACAATTTTAAAAGATAATGGCCTGAACAGAGATAAAGCCTTCATTTTTAGCAAAAAAAGAAAATATTGATTGGTATATTTAGTCAAAATTACACGCGAAACATTTTAGGAATCACAAAATCATCTACATCATGTTTCAGTCATTACTAATTACTCTATTTTCCAAAACGTTTAGCAAGCTCATTCAGTATAAACCTTTATACTAAAAAGATGGGATTAAAAATTAACACACGAGTTTTCTATTCCATGCTGTCAAATAGAAATGTGTGACCCACCGAAGTAATTTTAAGTTTTCAAGTAACAATAAAAAAGTAAAAAGAGATAAAATTAGCTTTAATTTTAATAATATATTTTACTTAACCCAACCTGTCCAAAATACTGTCAGTTCAACATAGAATCAATATAAAAACTCTTTAATATTTTACAATTGGTTTTTGTACTAAATCTTTAAAATCTGGTATTTTACAATTTACCACACATTTCAATTCAGTGTGGAATATGTGAAATGCGGCTATGCAACTCAAGAAAGTAATTTTTAATTTTATTTAAGTTTAAATAGCTATGTGGTTAGTGCTACTGTATTAGACAACACAGGTCTATAGTTTAAAAATTTAATTCACCTTGCATTGAGATAACAGTTTTCACACACAGCAAAATCCTAGGACTAGGGACATCTGTAAAAAGGCAAAACATAAAGCATCAATCATTGCTGGTCTGAGGGTAGAAGGGGTGAGTTGAAACGATGTATATGCTAATATGACCCATGGTTTACATAAATGTGTTTCTGACATTTTTCACTTCCCATGCACACGTATGCTGATGTGTGATTTAGCATCCTAAGGAGAAAAACACATCACCCATCTTCAAAGGCTCTTGGCTGATATTTTATGTTATCCGCCTTTCTCCTCCCCAAAGGCTAACTCCATGGCAGGTTTGAAGTGCTTTCAAAAGGAAACATTCTTCAGTAATTTGAGTGTTACATGAGGGGGGCTGAAAAGTTTCTTACCCTCTAACAACTCAGATCCCTCCATGTGTTCAGGTGACTCTCAAGAATGCTAACAAAACTTGAGGCAGCAGCAGAATTTACTGCCCCAAACCCCTGGTGGTGGAATAAGGGCCTTTGAGAGTGCCACTGACGAATTATGTGAACTGGATCAAGTCATTAAGTTTCCTAATGCCTACTTGATTAACAATACTGTATATTCCTCCCTCGAAAAAAATACTTTCCAAGAAAATAAACAAGCATATCTTTCTATTCTTTCCATCACACCCAGATTCAAACGTGCAATTTAACACCTAATTCAAATATCACCATCTACAAGTCAGAGGCCTTTCTCTTCCTTGAGTGAAATCTCATCTTCTCCTAAACTCCCAATTAAATATAATATACATCGTTACTGGAACACATTTTAGAGTCTATTAACTTAATATTAGATGTGTGCATGTGTGAGAATGCATCTTTCTTTCACCTTACACCAGTCAGAATGGCTGTAATGACCAAGACCAAAAACAACAAATGTTGGAGAGGATGTGGAGAGAAGGGAACCCTCATACACTGCTGGTGGGAATGCAAACTGGTGCAGCCACTATGGAAAACAGTATGGAGATTCCTCAAAAAACTAAAAATAGAACTACCATATGACCCAGCTATCCCACTACTGGGTATCTATCCAAACAATGTGAAATCAACAATCCAAAGTAACATATGCACCCTATGTTCATTGCAGCGCTATTCACAACAGCCAAGACATGGAAACAATCCAAGTGCCCATCAACTGATGTTGGGATAAAGAAGATGTGGTGTACATATATACAATGGAATACTACTCAGCCATAAAAAAGACAAATTCATCCCATTTGCAACAACATGGTTGGACCTGGATGGTATTATGCTAAGCAAAACAAGCCAGACTGAGAAAGACAAACATAATATGATTTCACTTATATGCAGAATACAAACACATGGACAAAGAAAACAGTTCAGTGGTTACCAGGGGAAGGGGGGGGGTGTGGGCACAGGGGGTAAAGGGGAGCATTTATGTGGTGACAGACAAGAAATAATGTACAACTGAAATTTCACAATGAATGAATTCACTATTATGAATCTCAATTAAAAAAAAAAAAAAGAACGTATCTTTCTTCTGTTAGACTGTGAACACCCAGAGGGCAGGGACCATGGCCTAGTCATTCTCCTGTCTCCCCATCAGGGGCTCAGTACAGGTGTGCTAAATCAAAAGTGCTCTCGCTCTCTGAAGAAGCAAAGATAGAAAAGTTTACGGGAGTGTCCCTGCTCTCAAGGGGCTTACTCTCTAGTTGAGATAAACAACTAGATAACTAATAATAAAAATGCAGTACACCTGGCTTAGTGTCAGAATTAGCAGTCCCTAACCTCCAGGTGCTCACAGTCTAGTGGGGAACTCTTTGGAAGAAAGAGTCCAGCAGGATCTTTTAGGAACTGAATAAGCTGAATATAAGACCTAAGATCCTACAGGCCAGATGGCTCCATAGGAGTAGAGGCACGGAGATGGAGCACAAGTTTGGAGAACAGAGGAGAGGGCACATGATTGTGGCAGGTTCCCACAGGGCATGAAAGTGCAGAAGCCAACATGAGAAATGGGACCATGTTAAGAATGGCACAGAGAACTAAGACAAATATTTTTTATTTTATGTTGCAGTTAGTGAAAAGCCACTGAAGATTTTGAGTAGCAAGTGAGATGACGAAAGTGGGATCTATGGTAGAAGGAACTGGACAAATCAAGGATGGGCATGGCTGGAAGCAAAGTGGTAAATCAAGAACATTTCAGTGATATGCTCAGCAGGTGGTAAGGGTCTCATCAAGGCGGGGGAGGGGGTGGCCATTCAAATAGTGAGGAAGATGCATTTCCCAGACATAACAAGATCTGGTAACTGACTGGACACGAGAGGAACAAAAGTAAGAACCAAATATTTTTTCTAACTATATCGAATACCCTCAAAGTTGAGGAAATGACAGTAATTCTAAGACAGACTAGGAAATAGAAAGAAGGCTTAAAATAGAAGACAGTGAACTTCACTTGGGTCATATTAAAATGAGAGAGATTGGTAGTCAAGTTAGCAGCTAAAGATACACATTATAACTTGCTCACTTGCAGCATGTCTGTGTCGGTGTGTGCATGCATGCAACTGTGAAAGATATATTACTGGTCTCTTGGAACTATTTTTGCTGCAGTTGAAATCTCCCCTCTTTGGAAGTTATATAGAAACAAGAACAAAAAAAATTATGAGTACATGTGTGCTTATGCTACCAGACTTATCAAAATCATGGTTCCCTGTATCAAATATATTGATGTCCACAGCATGCTAAATAAACAAAACTAGTAAACTACACTCTAATATGCCCACGCACTTCTGTCTCTACTGACTAATTTCAGTCAGCCAGTTGCTTGTTCTCAGACCCAATTCTAACAGTTTCATCTATAAATATAGTTGCATAATTCAATGAAATATTATAAAAATCAATGAAATATGGTTGTACAAGAAAAAGTTCACTCTACAGAAACTAAGTTGAATGCTTTGGGAGGTCTTGACAAGGATGGGTCACTCTTAAATAAAACCCTGGTCTCTAATTGGTGTGGTCAAGGCAATCGCAAAAGATTGCAGGGTTCTGCTCTCAAGACTACTTATTCGTGTCTAAGTTCGCAGTTCACTTTAAAGCAATCAAAGGGGAAAATCTTAGCGACACATTATGGATGTCATTTATGTAAAATTAAATTTAGAACTCCAATGAGCACAACCATCCATACTGCAAAAGTTTGGCTCACCTCAAAAGTTTGGAGAATGAAGGCACATTTATATATTTTAAGTTTAAAATGCTTAAAACATGTGGTTGGTTTGTTTTGGTAAAGTTTCACCACTTCAGCTGATTAACTAGCTAACTATTGGTTCTGGTTGCAAAAGATAAAAGGGATTTGCTACTGCATATGGTTTCCTCAAAGTAAAAAAAGCACAGGCTGAGAATTAATTTAATACATGTCTACCTGGCAGGTTGTAAAGGTGTTCCTGCTGAGATGTTATGGTCCGTTGAGAAATCACATCATGTACTTCTGATCTTTTAGGAATAGATGTCATACATCCAAAAACTAGCAAAAGCTCTCCCCTTTGGGGACAGCAAAGTCCTGCCCAATTTTTTTCAATTATTAATGGGTAGTAAGCATCATTATAAATCAGTCCCAACAACCTGCTGCTAAAATCTGTATGGGCTATCTGAAACAGTACGTCTTAATTCAACTTAACATGGAGTTTTTTACAGGCATCATTACTAAGATGGCATTCTTTATCATTAGCATGAATAATATTCACAACATTCATGCTTCTATGGAAACATTTCCCATTGATCATCTACGCTATTGTATGCAACAGATTTAGAACTCAACTCTTATTTTGTTTCATTTTTATTCAAAAGTTTCATAATGGAAATTGTAATTGAGTTATTAAGTCACTTTGTTTTCATATAAGTCCTGTTTTGAAGAAACAAAGTATGCACACAGAGAGAGAACTCATTAATAACAGTAAGCCACTGATTTGTGTTTCTCAGAAACACACACAAACCAAGGTCTTCGAAATATCCATTTCCCAACCAGCACATCCTGATAGATTTTAGAGTCAGAAAGAGGTTTTTTCTGCCCTGTCTGACCACATCCAAATCTGGCCAACAATCTGAAGCTGAAAGCCATAAATTCAGAAGACCTCTTCAAAGTTCAATATTAAAACAAAAATAGGGGGCCGGCCCCGTGGCTGAGTGGTTAAGTTCGTGCGCTCTGCATCGGTGGCCCAGGGTTTCACCGGTTCGAATCCTGGGCGCGGACATGGCACCACTCATCAGGCCATGCTGAGGTGGCATCCCACATGCCACAGCTGGAAGGACCGACAGCTAAAAATGCACAACTACGTACTGGGGGGCTTTGGGGAGCAAAAGGAAAAACAAAATCTTTAAATAAATAAATAAATAAGTAAAATAAAACAAAAATATTTTAAATTTCTCATTAGGTATTGGGATGTGTAAGAAAGAAGTAACAAGCAGTTCATTCAGAGCTTCACTGAGGACCTACTTACAAATAAAGCAACATTCTAGGTCAACTATAAGGATGAATGAAATGCTGAGATAATCCTCCAGATCTATAGTGGCCCCCTTCCCTCCTTTCTTCAGTTAATAAATGTTTAAGACATGTCTACACTGTGCCAGGGACTGAGAATACAGACTCTCAAGGAGCTTATCTGGTTTAATCAAGAGCTAGGCAAAAAAGTAGAAAAAAAGCAATGTAGTTGGTACTGTGCCGGGAGAGGGTGCTCTGCCTACACAGAGGAGGGCCCAGGAAAGGTTTCCAGCAGAGGTGCCCTCTGAGCCAAGTCCGAAGGAATAAGCAGGTGAGGATGAGCCACTGAAATAGAGGTCGTGGCAATTAAAAAGGCACTGAGGATGTGGGAAAGTATGGCTTCTTTAGAGAGAGAGCAGGTAGAGTGAAAAGATGTGAGCAAGTAGGAGATGAAGTTTGAGGAGACATGAGGATGGAGAGGCAGGCAGGGGCCAAATTCACTCAGTCCTTCACTCAACTAATACTTACTGACCACCTGCTGCATACTCGGTTCTGTTCCAGGCACTGGAGATATGATAGTCTACAGAACACACAGATCCCTACCATCATGGAGTTTAAATCCTAGTGGAAGAGAAAAATAATAGGCCAGCTACATCAGATCTTAATTTTTAAGGAGGAAAAAAAACAAAGTAGGGAGGGAGGTTATGCAATTTTCGGGGTGGCGGAGGCTAAAATTCCAGATACTGTACCCAAGGAAAGAACTGTTGAAGAAACTTCAGAGTCAAGATCTGACATCTCCAGGGAAAGCCTTCCAGGGGGCGGGAACAGCAAGGAAACCAGTGCGGCTGAAGTCCAGCGAGTGAGGGAGAGGAGGAGGACACGTGGTTGGAGAAGAAAGTTGAGGGAGGCCTGGTAAGTCCTACAGGGCTTGGGCTGTTTACACGGACGGACCTCTCTGAGTTTTGATCAAGATCTGGCATGCCATGTTGAGGAGTCTGGGCTTTTCCTCAACCCAGGAGAAAGTCACTGAGGGATCATTAGCAAGTACAACCTTTTATGAATTGGGGGGTTGGGGGGAGACAGATCAGAGGCTAGAAGACCAGTTAAGAAGCTGTCCAGAGATCCCAGGGGGAAAGGAATGATTAGGAACTGAGTAAGGTGGTGACAGAACATCAACTCTCATCTAAACTATTAACAGATACTAAAAAAGGATGATTGTTAACTTAACCTACTTTGTTCTCCTGGTCTAACACGATAGAAAGAAAGCGGCAAGAGGAAAATAGCAGCAAACATTCTCAGATATTGTTTAAATTCAAGAAAAAATGAAACTGCTTTTCTGTTGCATACAGTGGGCCCATTCCTACCCTAAAGTCATACCATCAGCTCTGAGGATTTGGGGCCGAAGGCTGAGAAAGACCATTATGGACTTCCTCAGATCACATACTCAAAAGCACCAGCAGAGTGACACGAATGTCAATCTGACACAACGTGGTTCCCAGGGCACCTGTTAGCAGGGGGTGTGCTCTGCCTAGAGATTCGGACCTAGTAAAACTGGAGAGAGGGGCCTCAATGTGTGCACTGCACAAACGTGCCCACACTGGCAGGTGGGGCTGAATGTGGCTCAGGCCTCAATCCCCGGGACCAAGCCATGTGTTCTGGTTTTGGATGCATCTGTCCAGAAAGGGCACTTTTTCTAATTTCCATCTAGCCTTAAAATCTGCATTTTAATCATGGGTCCCGGAAGGCTGCAGAGAGTCAGAGCAGCCACAGCACGAAGCATCTGAGATTCAGAGCAGATGACACAACTCTGGACTATACAAGATACCACTACAGAAGATTCCATTTCTTTTCTTTTTAAACATAAGGATTCCGTTTCTTTTCTTTTGAAACATAATGATGCCACAATCCATAATTTGCCCTTTTTTGCTAAGATATTCAGAGACTACATTCTCCTCCCAGATGATTCTCTTTAGGACACATGCACAAAGAACACAGGTTTATTTCCTTAGAACTAGCATTAGACTATTAAAAATAGCATCATTACCGTGTCTACAACAAACATTCAAAAGGGCTCTGAATTGTACTTAGGCACAATTACCTTAATGTCAGTTGAGATTTTATGATACAAGTGTGAGGCACTTTATTTTCAAGGCAGATTAACCTGCTTCATTCCTAAGAACAGACATTTAAGTTTTAAATCTAGGGTTCTCAATAAGATGATCAAGCTGTGCTCAGCAGTTTCTTAAAATATTTAAGAGAATTTTGATCATCTAAATATTTATGGCAACAATAGAGCCAGGTGCACATTTTTCTTCTCTTTGTCAGGAATAGAAGACCCAGATGCTTTCCAAAGGTGGGGAGGGGGTTGCCTCAACCACCAAAACATCCTCATGGATGTTCTTTCCATCATCGCACCAGCAGCCTTTTAGCAGTACAAACACCATCATCATGATGTGCATGATCTTCTTTTTCTGAAGAAAGCAGAGTAATTCCGGATCGAGTGTGACGCAGATGCCCCTCGGAGTCCAGCACTGCCTGGCAGTAAGGTGAGGTGCCCAGGGAGTCTGTTCAGCCTTGCTGGTTATTAGCGCGTCATTTCATGCACAGCCACTCCAGGGCTATTGGCCCCCTGCAGGCTCTGAGCAGCCTCTTTTGGAACTGCACTGTCAGAGTGGGGTTTCCTAGTCATCTCAAAGTGAGAGGGAGGGAACTCCCAAAATGCCCAGTTTATGACCCAGGACTAATTTTTAGGTATTGGAAAGAAGAGTATTCAATATCTCATTTATCCTAAAAATATCTCCATGAAGCAGAGGTGGGCAGTATTATTCTGTCCATTTAAATGATGAAAGTACAGGATTGAGAATTTTAATAATGTTAATTAAAGTCTGCTTTATCGGCAAAAGCAGAGACCATACCCCTTGACATATAGCTGAATATTACATATTCTCCAATTCGTTCAACTTCATATTTATTGACTGCTTATTACAGGCCACACAATCGTACTGGAAGCCAATTACACCAAATAACAAAGCAGAAATGAGCTCTGCTCTCAAGGAGCTTCCAGTCTGGTTGGGGAGATGGCTGTTAAATAAACAAACAGGCAAACAAATATATTATGAAGTGTAAAAAGTGCCGTGAAGGAAATATATGGGAGTTATGAGAAGAGAAAAACAGGGGGAAAGTCATTTGGATTGGGTGCATTTAGGCTGAGAAATGAGCAAGAATTAACCAGGGGAAGAGTCCGGGCTGTAAACACCTGCCAAGATAAGGGAACATGTGCATCCTTGAAAGAAAGAGCAGGGAGTTAGCCAGTCACACCTCTGAACAGGTCAAGAGCTTTTAATGGATTTTCTCCTGTCTCCTATCTTGAACCATGATGCCCAGTACCGGGAAACAGCGCTTTACTGACAGTGAGGAAGCCTGGATTCTAGTTCCGTCTCTTCCACCGAGTCTCCATCCTGTCACCCTGTCCCCATTCCTCCTGGGAGGAAGTGAACTCCTCTGTGAGAGGGGAGTCAAACTGTGTGCCCTGGGCTCCTGAGTATCAAATGGGAAAACAATGTGAACACAACACAACACAGAGCCTGCAAATGCTAGGCACATTTAAGACAGTATTAGTTAATAACAGTCTCAGTAGTTAATAAAATTACCAGCCCTGAGAGGAACACTAGTATGTTCAGCTCTTTAAAAAAACACAAGGCGTGCAAATTCACATTTTAAAGTATGTATAGGAATAATGATAGTTAGAATTTACTGCGCTCTTACTATTTGTTGGGTGTGATGCTGCCAAGCTCTTCACATGCGATCTCCTTTAATTCTTCTGTAAATCTTCCAAGGGGGGTATTATTCTTCTCTTGTTACAAATGAGGAAGCTGAGGCTCAGACAGGTTAAATAACTCTACTGAGGTTATGCGGATGTTGGTGCTCAATTTGGTGGTCTGACTCCAGAGCCTATGTTTAGGGATTATTATTTTTACTGATTTATTGTTAATTATTAATTATATTACTAGAAAATGACCCAGCCTTTTAACTACATCAGTTGAAGCACATCATCTGCTCCTTTGACATCATCTCAGACCCATCTCTTCTCCTCCCGTTTGCACTGCCATCAAATACAGCCCCTCTCTGAGGATCTTAAACAGATTTCTAATTGGCCGTTCGGCCTACAATTTCTTCAATCTCCAATCCATCTGCCCAATTCGCTGCTCAGAACTTGGCTCTCGGGAGGTCATTTCCTCCACTTTAACCCCTCAGGATGACCAGACCACATGACGACCACATTTCGTAGCTGGGTATTCACAAACTCACATAGCCTGAGCCCCACAGCTGGCTGCTCCCACCTCCCCGATTCCTTCTCTCCATAGGCCCCCCAGCCCAGCCCCGCCGTGGAAGCAGCCTCTAGCTACATTCATGCTGACTCTCTGCCTGTTTTCACCACATTCCTTCTCTGCCCTGCTCCCCTTCAAGACGGCGCTCCTCACCATTCTGAATCCCACACATCCACCACACAACCCACCTCTGATGCGCCTCACTCACCAAGCTTCCTCCAGTCGTCAGGAACCTGGTTTGTCCCCAAATCCGGGGCATCTAAGGAGCATCCAATGCACTTGACTTTTTGCCACCTCTTGCATTCTTATTTAATAGCTACACTTTTAACTTTCTAAATGTACATAATGTCTCTGTAACCATATGAAATCTCACGGATGGCAAGAATACCATTATTTTTCTGTTATTTTTCCAGAGGTCAAACTCAAAGCAGGTAATTCAAAAAATATCTACAATGAAGAAAATCTTACACTCAAACTATGTACTTCATGCATTACCGAACAACTAGAGAGTCTGTTTGTCTTTGCTCATCTGATCACAAGTGCAGGTCTGCGTTATGCCATCTTTTAAATACGCTTGCAAATTGTGGCCAAAAGATTTAGTTTTGTGGAGTGAGTGGGACAGCGGCACAAGTGAGAGAAAAATAATTATCATCATTATATCATTTTAAATAAAGTATTGAAAAGAGCAAAAGAGGACACACCTGTCACTTCTGTCTTAAGATCACACTATTACTTAATATTTATTTGGCGCTTTATACCTAATAAAATACTCTCACAGAAATGAGATGGGCAGTTAACGGGTTGTTCAGTGTCCTACACATCAATAACTGACCATCAGTATTTAAATCCGTATCTACGGGGTAGGGTCTCTTCCAGTGTCCCAGTGTAAATCACTGAGGCAGGAGAAGATGGTGGTTAACAGGATGGACTCCAGAGCTAGACCATTTGCATTGAAATTCCAGCTCTGCCACTTACCAGCTGTGTGACCTTGGGCAAGTTACTTAAATGATCTGTGCCTCCATTTCCTCACCTGTGGGATAAAGTTAGTAATCACACTACATAGAGTTGTTGTGGGGATAAAATGAGCAAACGTCAACTTAGAACGGTGTCAAGTGCTCTGTAAAGTTTACTTCATCATTCTGCATCATGCTCTTTACTCTGTGTGTGTGTGAAACAAATAGAGAAATCTAACTAGATTTCCAAACATTCAGCTGAAAGGGGTCTACTCTTCATATGAATGGGGAAGGCTTATTCTTTTCACCAAAAATCTTGTGGAATAAAGGAAACAACTTACCTCATGAGTCAGTGATAAAAACCATTCCACAACGCATCTCTTGACCGATGATAATGATAGCAGGCTTTTTTACGCAATGCTCCTAAGTTTTCCAATTGCCAACCCCTTTCACACATTATACTCTCACAACCAGTGAGATGGATGGATAGATGGTGGGGTGTACAAAAGGTGGAGGAAAGGTGAATAAAACCTTGGATTCAGAGAAGTTAAATGGCTTGATTAGGGTCAAGTAAAAATTGGCTCTCATAGTGCCCACTACCTGCTTTTAACATTAAATCCCAATGTCTACACAAGCTGACAGTATTTCTCTGGAGGTCACTTGTCCTGAGGTGCGCACAAAACCTAAGCAGCATGAACAGGGGCCCTATATAAACTCTCACAACTGGTCTGATGGAAACGTTGATCCCATCCATTAGGGGAAGGGTGAGTGGCCGAGCAGGTGTAGTACCCTTCTTCTGTGCTGAGTGTAACCACCACTCAAGGCAGGCCGGGACACTGAGGTCTGTGAGGGTGGCCAGAGCTCCTGTGGACTGTCGTTGATACCCACACAGAACTACAGGCTGGCTCATCAGCTGAATTGCTAAAGAACAGAGGAAAAGTGAGTAAATCTGAGTAATATCAAGACATGTTGCCACTTCCTTGCATATTTAAAATGCATTTCTGATCTGCAAGGGCATTGCTTGGCTCTACATTTCCTAACACATACTTTGTAAATCTCTTGTCTCATGAAAAGGGTCTCCCTGGATAAATGAATTTTGGAAATGTAATATATTCTATGTTTTTTTTTTTTGGTGGTGGGGGGGAATATACAATGCTTACTAGCATATTAAAAGGTTCTGAAAATTTTTCATAAAAAATTGTGTTAACACTTTTTAACCCAGGCTTTACCAAACTCAGCTGACCTTTGTATGTTTTAAAGAATAAAATCCCATAGAATAAATACTTTGTGGAACACCCTCGGGAATACTGGTATAGACACATTTTCCCACTGTTTTGTTTTGCATCTTTTTCTTCCTCTTATTCTTCATTGGACTGAAGAGTTCACTTGAAGAATAGCATTCTGGAACTTTGCTTTCTGTCTGCTAAGATTTAGAATCGGGGCCCTCCACAGGTCTGAAGAGGCCATGGAACAGAGTAGGAACATTGGACCAAGACCTTAGTCAGAACTGCAGGAAACCCATCCTTTACCGAAAAGCACAATGCTGCTCCATTTCATAAGATTTCTCTCTGCAGTTAAGACTCCTTCTGCTGAAAGGAAAGACTGTTACCGAGGCTCTCCATGGATGAGGTGATGGGGTTAGTCCCGCAGAGGGTAAAACAGACGCACAAATACCAGAAGGTGGTTTCATGGGGCCTCACAAACCAACCCAAAGAGCGAGCCATGGCGAGCATATTTTAAGTCACCCTAGATTTATGGGATTGGGACTTAATCAATGAAACAGTACCAGTCAGGCTTTCCAAAAGCACAGGTGGGAACTGCCATGACAGTTAATGAATTATCTCTTACCCCAAGATAATTTTTGTATGAAGAATAGGAACTGGGCACAGTTTCCTATAGAGAGTATACGAAAGAAAAATAGAAAAGAAGAAATGCAAAAAAAAAAAAAAACAAAAACAAACCCTTAAAATGTAAATATATATGGTTTACCTACTACATTTTTGTCCCCAAACACTACAACAAACACCATTTCTAAGCAGAGCTGGTAAGGTTAGGAACGAAGACCTTTTGAGAGTCAAAAAAGGAAGAAAAGCACCCCTCTCCCAGGGCCCAGTTCCAAATACTACACCATGAATGTGCTCCAGGAGAGGAAGAAATGACCCTGTGCCTACTCTAACGGATGATCACAGTATAGCTAAGCACTTTGTGTTCCTTTTTGTTTTTCTAAAGGATTTGCTTTAAAAATCTGAAACAAAATATATGGGCACAAAGGCAGTGAGGAAGGGGCAAAGGACAATCACATGTCCATCAACATCACACAATACGGCTATCCCAGTCAGATGGTGACAGGACACGAGCAAGAGATAGCAAAGTGGGGTCAAGCAGCCTCTCGGAAAAAATCTGATTAATGATAATCTGGCAGAGTTGACTTAAATAAAGCCTCTCTAATTGTACCTGGCAACTTTTTACTATCATTGACATCTGTAGACATGATATTATTTATTCAAGTTTTTATTTGTCACCAGAATGTTATAAATATAATATGGATATACAAACTACAAATCAATAGCACCTTTATAAATATTTTAAGTATCATTATTCAGCACTTACATGGGCCTCTTCATGTGCCAACACTATACAATTTTTAATATGCCAATAAACCCATTAAACATATTTACGGTGATAGTTAAGTTCAAGGAGTTTCATTCAGGAAATATAGTTCCATAAGAAAAATAATCTTGTAGTGAATCAGAAAAAAAATTTATAGCAGTCAAGAAATGAAGATACCCTGATCTTATAAACAAACTCAGTGCCTAGAGGAAAGTCAGAATCCACGAGGAAAACTTGCGAGCAGTAACACATCACCTGCATCTTGGCAACATCACTCATTTCTCTAATTCATGGTTTCCTCATCTGCAAAATGAGGATGCTTTGCCTGCATTATATATGGAAATGCCTAAAAAAATAAATGGTAAAGTAGTCACGTTCTAAAAGAAAAGCAGTAATTTGTACAATTTACTGAGAATCAAACTTGTTAGAAGTTCTAGAAATAACTGCTTTAATTCTGGATTATATGTATCAAGTCCAAATATTCTGCAACAACTGTCTCCCTCTTCCATAATTATATCCAAACTATAACAAGATGCTTGATGAGCTCCTGCGTTATATTTATGTCCAGAATGGTCTACTTGACGATAATTCTGCTTTCCTGAATTCCGATTAAAATGTAGATTCTTAAATAAAAGAGATCCTGCAAGCTGCAAGAAAGATACAAACTCTCAAAATACTGGAGATAGGTCAAAGGTTAGATAAAATTTAGTGATCTCTAGATCCTTTATACAAAACTAAGAATAAATAGTTTCAATCCTAAAAATGTGTTCCCATCCTGATCTAGTCACCCAGTGAAAACTGGAGACCCATCTGATGGTTACAAGCAGCTCAAATTTTTTAAAAAATTATTTTTAAGGTGCCATCTTTGGAATTCCTTTATAGTGCAATGGGTAAAAGAGACGACGCTGGAGTCAAATGCAGCCTGATTACCTGTTACTTACGAACTACATTGGGGCAATAGTCTCGGTCTTTCTGACTCTTGGTTTCCTCATCCGTAAAATGGGAAGAAGAGAACCTATCTCCCAGGGGTACTGGGAAGACTAAACGAGAGAAAGTGTGTAAACCCTGGGCACAGAACTGAGATATAAATATGAAGGCAGTGCCGTCCCGCCATGAGTGGCAAATTCTATCCCACATCACACTACTGTGAATTTCTAGTAACAGGCAGCTCCGCTTGGGCCCCAGTGCTGACATTTTTTACTCTAATCTTTGTTTATAGAAGGAGTAAATAATCCAAACAAAGAACATTCCAGTACGCAGTGCTGATGGTTACACGATAAGGCAGGGCCTGGCACCAACACCAGGACTGGCTATCTATGAAGGTGAAAACACATAACTTTGATAATGAAGCTGTCTCCTGATTTATAGGAGCTCCCCGCTGTCTTAACTCCTGGGATTCTGAGCCAACCAAGATCTAGAGAAAACCGTGCCTGGAGGGGAGGGGAGATGAATATGCAGCCAGGATTTAAAGAGAGTAGATTTTAAGCTTGAAACACTAAAGCTGTTCTGAAAGAAAACAGTGTTTTAAGTTCACAGAGAAAACTTTCTAAAAGAGAATCAGAAAGGTTCTAAGTCTCATATCAGTAACAGTTGTATTACAGACACACACAAAAAAATCTTAGACACTTCCCTCCCCTAAATTCACCCCTTAATCACAGTGCCAAGAACTTCAATGAGGTAATTTGAATTTCACTCCAGCATTCATAACAGTATTAACACCCCAAGCAGAACAACTGAGGTTTCTTAAGCTGTGAGGCCATAGTCTCATTTTAGCACATTTGTAGGATGGTCACAGGTACACGAAGTCTCATTAACCACATTTACAATCTCTTCAAAAATTCTGGAGTACTGCAACCAGCAACACTTCCCCAAATAAACAGTGTAACTGTATCTTTCTGGTAGCTCTTTTCACTTTTATTCCAAAGACTGACTAAGAAGGAGACTCTGAGAAGCCAGTTGAAGAAACCGGCACAGATGCTGGTCCATGAAAGCTTTTAAACACCTATCACAAACTTTTCCTATTAAAACTTGGATGAAACTTGCAGAGAAGTCTCCACCATTTTAATGATCAAGTGTAGGTTTAAAAAAAAAATCCATACTGAAAAATTCATACTGAATTTCATAAACTACTATCACGCACATAAGTTTTTGGAAGAGTCACAGAAACACTTAGGCAAGAGTGAATGGAGACCACCCACCAGGCCCTGGATGGGACCTCAAAAATCGTTTATCAGGAAAAGTCCTGGACAGAACTAGCTTCTTTCCTGTGACTATTCTTAACCCCACGCTCAAGCCAAACTATCTACCTGCTGTTTCCTATGCATGCGTGGTTTTCTGCCCCTGTGCCATCTGGCAGTTGAAATCTCTTGCTGGACCAGATTAAAAAAAGCAAACTCGATAAAGCTCTCTCGACCTTCTGGGATGGAAAAAACTTTTTTCCCTTTTAAGAACTTGCATAGCACTTTATATCCAGACATCCCATATTGTACTCAGTATTTTCTACCTAGCATTGCAGTTATTTACAGAGTTATCTCATCTCTTCCTCTAGTCTGCAAGCTTCTAGAGGGCAGGGGCATCAGTTTCCTTCTTGTATGCTTCCTATTCAACTACTTGCTCCTAGCAAGCCCACAATAAACATTTACTGGACGAATAAATGGACCTTAATCACGTAGCATTACTGTAACTCCAAAGACAATTGAGGATATCCTTCTATTTGCTCAAAGAGGCTGAACTAATGAGAGCTTTCCAAGGCATAGTTACCTTTATACAACCATGCATGACAATGCTTCATTACTGTAACATTTCACTACCAAGGAGAATGCGAATTCTGTAAATGTTTTTAGTTATTGAATATTGAATACATATCAGGCATTTTACTAGGCACAGAAGATATCAACATAAGTAAGAAATAGTTTCTCTGCTGCTGAGGAATTTGAAGTCGAGTGACAGAAAACATAAGACAGGTAACACCAGTATATAACGTTTAATTACTCCAACAGAAGCCTGAACTACTTCTTTGACCACAGTTCAGCATATTAACCAATTTTTAAATTCAGCTGTAAAACCTCACAGGAGGCTTCTCTTTCTGCTCACCACATCCTTACCATTTCTGGTGAAAGACATCTTGGACTTGATCACCACGGACATTTTCCAACAGATCAGTCAGCTCTTTGTTGTGTGTGTGTGAGGAAGATTGGCCCTGAGCTAACATCTGTTGCCAATCTTCTTCTTTTTGCTTGAGGAAGATTGTTGCTGAGCTAACATCTGAGCCAATCTTCGCCTGTTTTATGTGGGATGCCACCACAGTGTGGCCTGATGAGTGGTGCTAGGTCCATGCCCGCTCCGATCTGAATCTACAAACCCTGGGCCGGTGAAGCAGAACTTAACCACTATGCCACTGGGCCGGCCCCAAGTCAGCTCTTAAATAGGTTTTAGTATGTACGTTTCCTGCCACCTACTTGGGCAACTATAAACTAAATCACCAACATTTTGTAACTAATAATACAAAGCAAAAAAGAGACACAGTTCTTATATCTCTCACCACTAGCACTCAGTACAAAACAACACAATTCCTGAAGATTCTCTCACTAAAAGTCTTTCAAACCACTATCCATTCTGTTTTATTTCTGCCATGGATGTGTTGGCCTAGATGACTGAACTCTTCCAATATCTTCACACCTAAATTTTTTTAACACATTATTAACAGAATAATTTTCCTGCCATGAAATTTTCATCCTAACATTCTACAACTCAAAGCTCTTATTGGTTCTTTCCTGCCTGGGCGCCCCAGCCACCCAAGCACAAACTCTTCACCACTATACTACCTCCTTCCCAACAAGGTCATTTCTCAACCATCAGCTTTTCTTCCATCCAGGATATTCTGCCTTCTGCGCATGGAAGAGTCTCCTTCTCTGATCCGTATGTGCTTCGCACATCTTAAACCTCCTCACCTCACATGCCCACTTCAACTTCACATGTCACCTCTATTAGCACCATTAATACCTAGCACAAGTCACGCCTCCTCGGGGAAGATATCTTTCAAAAGAAGCCGCCTGGCCCTACTATCCTTTTTTTTTTTCCTTTGAGGAAGATTAGCTCTGAGCTAACATCTGCCACCAATCCTCCTCTTTTTGCTGAGGAAGACTGGCCCTGAGCTAACATCTGTGCCCATCTTCCTCTACTTTATATGTGGGATGCCTGCCACAGCATGGCTTGATAAGTGCTGTGTATGTCTGCACTCGGGATCCAAACCAGCGAAACCTGGGCCGCCAAAGTGGGCGTGAACTGAACCACCATGCCACCAGGCTGGCCCCGAGGCCCTGGTATCTTCTGTCATAGGTCACCTCTACACTTAAGTCCTCAAATTCTAACATACAAATTTCTACCTATCGGTGTGTAAACTTTGGTAAATGTAGTACAACCATTTCACCCAGGACAAGTGCTCTACAGACCTGAAAGACAGGAAACACATCAGCGTCTCTAATCTTCAGTAGCAAGGGCCTTGCACACATAAGTTACTCAGTAAATTCAGTGACAGCACTGGTAGGAGACATATTTGGATTCCATTCCACCTCACAGAGTTTTTTAAAATGGAACAACAGGGGCTGGCCTGGTGGTGCAGTGGTTAAGTTTGAATGTTCCACTTCAGGTAGCCCGGGGTTCACCGGTTTGGAACCCAGGTGCTGACATGGCTCCACTTGGCAAGCCATGCTGTGTCAGGCGTCCCACATATAAAGTAGAGGAAGATGGGCACGGATGTTAGCTCAGGGCCAGTCTTCCTCAGCACAAAGAGGAGGATTGGTGGCAGATGTTAGCTCAGGGCTAATCTTCCTCAAAAAAAAAAAAAAAAAAAAGGAACAACAGTCTCCTTTGTGAAAATCCATCGAAGCTACAGAAAACCAGAATGATAGAGCAAAAGGAAACGACCTTGAGCCTTAATTTAAAATGAGAATAAGTCAGAGTCTTTGACCCGGTAAAGCAGCATTCTGCAGGCTGCTGCAGATCTTTTGGGTTCCATACTAAAGTGTGAGCTTCCCAAACCTGTCAAATTTCTCTTTAGGAAAGCAGGAAAATTGTTATCTGGCCAAAGAAAGCAGCATTACTGGCTATTTTAAAAGAAGTTCCAAAGCTCAAAGTTGTAATATCATTTAACAACTAAGGGAGAAATATGTAGAGGCCTTTTACACTTTTTTAAGAAACAGAGGTGACCTGGCTGAGTTTTTAACCTGTAACAATCAGCTGGCACTTTTCTTACAGTCCAGACATCGGGTTCTGATTTTAAGGCGAATTTAAGTGTGCATTAGTTTTGAATAGTCAAGTCTGTTTTCAGGTCTTAAATGGGTTAGACTATTTTTTCCTCTGGTGTCTAACAAATGACTAAAAAGACCTGTTTGTACCTCAGATCTTGGAGGAACTGTTCAGGAACAATTCATCCCCACAAGGCTATGAGTCATAACACATGCCAAGGTCAGGGAGACCTCTGCTCATCAAGCCAGCTCGAGCCCCACATTCACTCAAGCCGTCTTAGAGAAGCTGGCCTCGGTACCCACTTTGTTTTCACCCACAGGTCATCAATCATCTTTACAGAAGAGAAAGTGCCCAACATCCTCGCTGGGTGGAGAGCCTCCTGCCGGCCTTCATCCTGGCTTCCTTTCTGCTTAGCTGGGGCACAACAGCCACTAAAAGGAAAGTCTCCTACTTGGTTACGAGAGCAAAGCAGGGAGACCCACGTAACAGCACTGTGTGATGGAATTAGGAAATAAAAAAGCAGGAAGCACAGCTATTGGATATTGGAAGAGCTTTTCCCAGAGGTACTTGACCTCCTTTCATGCACTCTCTCCTTTCACTAACTCTTAAATTCGGTGTATATCATGCCACTAACTCAGGGAAATTCACTGCGTCCCAACAGAGCTACATATATTGTATTTGTTTGCACCAGCTCCTCAAATACAAGGTCTAAAACTGGGCTGATTTCTTTTCCCTAGGTTGGATGTCATTAGGTGTTTAAGTCTTCATAGATTTTTGAATCATTTCCTCCTCTTCAAACTATGCATATTACAGGCTGGGGAGGGAGGGTGGAGAGGAAATTCCAGGGGAATAAATTGGCCTACAAATGTTATCAAGTTTTATCAATGGGTGATGGATGAATCTTCAGGTGAGTCATTGCCAGAGGTGGTATTTGGTGCAGAACTGACAGAACTGCAAATTTCACCTGGCTAGTCAGCCTCACTTTACGCTTAATTTGCGTAGTGGCTGTGGGATTTTACATGGGCAAAAAGTACTATATTACCTTCCAGATGACCCCAAGTGTGAAGGTCCCATTAAAAGACTTTTTCAGACCTATACCTGGGGGTTTTCAGGAAACATCCATTTGTTCCACCAAAGGTAGAGAGAAGGAAGGGCAAACTAGGAGCTAACAGTGCACGGGCTTTTATGTAACGTAAACACTTTCTCAGAAATGCTAATAGGCATCACTAAATTTACTCTTAGTCTAGCTCCAGCAGCAGAAAAATCAAGTCTTCTTGCTGCTAAAGTAAACGAAGTTATTTCTTCCCACACTATACAAATAAAATTATTTCACTGAAACAAGCACTAGGCAACCACACGAGAGCACATGTCCTTGTGTGAGGGGGTACCAACCAATAACTGTGAAAACATTCATTTTAAATTCGATCAACAGTGCTATCCATAAAAACCTCATTGCTGTGATGATATTTATGATACTAATGCAAATATTCACAACAGAATCAAAGAGTATCAAGGGCCCTACTCTTATTCCTGTCTAAATCAATCTATTGATCTAACTACACATGTGGACGTGTACACACACACCTCATTTTTTGAGGAAAACTGGACGTTATCTTCCTCAACATTTAGACATTTTCTCCTTCCTTGAAGTAGTTGGAAAATCAAGTTTTTTCATTGTCAAACAGCTGATGTAGCCTTCATTCTCTCAAATGCACTTTTCAAAACTATGCTACTTCGACATGTAGTACATAAAATTCTTAGCAATTTAAAAAGTTGTTGCTACTGAGGACACTAAAACATCCTGAGTAATAATAATCCTCAAGCCAAAAATTCACAATCAAATTGATGAGATCCTTTTCTGCCTCCACTGCAAAACCTGTAAAATGGGATAATGCTGACACAGAGCTGTTCTGAAGACTATTAAAGGTCAAGAAAACAATAAAATAGAACCTGGGCAAGAATGTAATTAAACAAACAACTGACTGAACTAACCTGTTGCATGATGACAGAGACACATCAAATAAAACTACTTTGTTGCTGTTCTACTTTATACATTTACTTGCCATGGTTGTTCGTGGACAGCTGCACAGTTTAAGGACACTATAAAACTTTGATGTTTTAAGCGTTTCTATAAAAAACTATTAAGAATAAGTTTATACAAAAACATTATATTATTTTTTTAATTAAAGAAAAAATCATCCTACACATTAATTAATAAGTTTATTTGCCTAGGGAAGGGCAGCATTGGCAAAAAGTATAATTAACTTTCTTCATATAAACTTTTTAAAAACCAACTGAATGAAGAAATAAGGTGTTTATACAAATAAATGTTGTAGAATATTACTTGGTTATTGTTTTGTCCTTATTCTAGAATTCCTAGAAATTCTAGAATCTTATTAATGGAAGTAAGTTTTAAGAAGAGGAGGGTGTGAGATGTGAGAAAAGGTTCTAATAATCGAGAGATTTCTCAAGTATGATGAAACAGAGAGAGGGGAGTAGGCCCAGGAAGAAAACCAGAATCTTCTTGGAAAGATGCTAGTTTTATTCAGAATTGTGCAAGAGTCAGCGGTTGGAAAGCACAGTAAATTCAAGACTGTTAGGCAACTCAGAAGAGAGAAGGGCAGTGATGACGGTCAATCGTTAGAGCTATAGGGAAAATACAAAGAATAAAAACCTAAGCGTTTCTTAAGGAAAACCTCTTAAGGATTATCAAACTCAAGGAGTTCAAAATGTTAGGCTATTATTCCATCTCACATTGGCGCTTGTGCCATATGAGATGACCAGTTAGCCTCCATGAAATCCCAAAACGAGTACTGTTTTTAAGAATATTATTAGCAAGGTTAGGTTGAATGGCCTACACATGGGGACATCTGCCACTTTCTTCTGTAAGATGATGGTACGGCATCATAGTTTTCCAGTGGAAACTTGTACCACTGAACTCCCACCAACGTGTGAGTTCCAATTATACATTCTGGTCGAAGCCTTTAGGAAGTGACACCAGCTAACAAGAGAGGTCCACCTGATCTCTCTGGAGCCACCTGCTTTTCAAGCGATGAGTTATTTCTATCGTCCCCAGACGGCAAAGCCTGAGAATTACTGAGACTAACTTCCACGTTCCTTCTGTGCGAAGAACGAATGTGCCTTCCATCATTCCAGGAGGACAGCTGCCAAAACACCGCTGGTGATGACACGAGTAGCTAACAGTCAGCTGGGAGGATGACAAAAGGAAGGACGACATGGGACTGTGGAGCAGGAAGCGCAAAATGAGGAGCAAACCCCAGAATCTCACACACTTTGATTATCTGGTTTTCACTCAGCTCTGACATCTAACTGCTTAGATAATTCTTTAAAAAAGAAAAAAGAAACTGCTGGTAATCAAGGAGCGGTTCTTAAAAGCAGCTCTGTGCTAGCGATCTGCGATCTGCGTCCCTCTTTGAAATCAAATTCATAAGCTCCCCGTCCTCCCCATCTCTTAGATGTTTTCAGTTAATGTACAAATCTGTCTTCCCACCAATAGGCAAGCAAGGTTTGTTCGTTTCTGAATTGTTGTAATAAAGCTTTTTTTCCTGAAATCTTAATTTCTATAGATACAAGTAGCTGTTAGCAAACAACGCATCTCCTGACACTTTTGGAAATTAAAAAAACACTCTCACACTCAAAAAGAAGTAAGTAGCTATCAATCAAACCAATTCTTTCTTCACTGTTAATTGCAATCACTGGAATAAACCTTGAGATTAATAATTCCCAAATATTCAACTCCAAACCTATTATATTGATTCCTGGCTCCAGCAGCATATTCTGTTTTTTGAAACTAACCAAGCTGCCTGGCAGTTCCGCTGACCCAGAAGGGAACAGACAGCGGGAAAGAGAACTCCCTTCCACGCACTGCTATCAGGACTGCTGGCTATTTGCAGAACTCTTCTATCAAGAGGACCAGTAAATAAGTGTTCATATTGCAAGTGGAGGCAACATCCAGAGGGAGTGCCATGTAGTTAGCTGCATGGAGCAGAGCATGGAGATCCGAGAGGGAATCGTGTCAGCTCCTGGAAGCCAGCAGTCTGTGGCTGTCAGCCGTGTGAAAGGGAGCGGCTTCAGAGCCGACTGGGCTGTGACCTGAACATTGCACATCCGTGCGCCCAGTGAGAGAGGATCAATGACTGTGTTTGCTGGGCTCGACTCATCCCCTTGGCTAATGAAAGCTGTGCTGAAAGCCATGCTATGGGGCCTCTGGGCAGCCTGCAGCCTGGCATCAGCAGAGGTTGTTATATAGCCTGGCTGGTGAGCCCACCAGGCACCAGGCCTCCCTCACCCCCGCCCCCTTCCCTCTTCTATCCCACCAACTCCCCTCTGGCTGTCTGTTTAGTGTCACTCAGTTGGGATGGATCCTGTTAAAGATCTGACGCTTAGTGAGGACTCAGAGGTGTCTGGAACGCCTGCCTCTAATCATAAACACCACAGCTGGCAATGATGGGGTTGAAAAAAAAAATCACCTTGATCCAGTACACATTCTCTTTGATGTTTCTGCAGCGAGTTCACTGCCCAGAGAAAAAGGTGCGGGTTTTGTTTTTTTTTTTTTAACTCTGAAAAAAAAAAAAAATCAAGCTTGACATTCTCAAATCATAACCATATGACTTTCAATTCCATGCTTTAAAAAATTTCATATATATATATATATCTCATCACATTTTGTTCTAAGAAACTCAGAGAAGAGGCATCTGACAATGATAACATGAAACAGGTTTGGAAGATAATGGCAGTTTGAGGGGAAAACACTTTCAAAAGGGAAAAAAAAAAAGTCAGACTGCCACTACCAAAAAAGGAAGAAGCCTTCTGCCAAAGATTGCAAACTGCAGTGACCTTAAGTAAGAGACTGTAGCTGATTCAAGGGAAAAGGAAAACTTTTTAAAGACAACACTGGTAGAGCTGCGCCACTGTTTCTAAGTGCCGTATGCCCTCTTGCCTTTCGGGTGGCCTGGTAAACACACAGCCTCGCTGTGCTTCCAGCCCCAGGCCGCAGGGTTCTAATGAATATTCAGCCACATTAACATGCATTTTCTTTGTGGTGTTCTTGTGATTTTTTTTTTTTTTGAAATGCTACCAAGACAGGGCTGGCTCGGGCAATGTCCTTGTGATGCCATGTGGGGTATCTGTACCGTGAGGTGCTTCTGCAAGTTAAATGCTTAGGTGCTCCAATGGTTATAGGGAACTTAAAAAAATCTAAACACACTCATCCTGTCTTCTAAAGAAGTGAGTTTACAATGGATAACAATTACGCAGATCTCAACACATGAGATCTTATACAAACTGAAATGAACATTGCTTATTTCTCATCAATGTCTATATTACATAATCTAGGTACCCTGAATCCCCCAGGACACAGGGTGAGAACGCTAAGATTCTTTATTTATATCCAACAGCTCATTTTTCCTAGTATACGCAGTCTTAATATACAAAGAAGCACATAAAACAAGATCAGTTCAATAAGTGTGCTTCTTTTTCCTTTTTCCAAAATAATTTGAGAAATTGCCTATGAAGACTTTGTAATTATGCCTTAATAAAAAAGCGAAAAAATAAAAAGACGTATTCACCCAGATAGTTTTAAAATGTTAAATTTGTCAGGTGAAAAGCATCTTTCATACTTATTCCAAATGTAGTAAGATAATCAGGTGATTCTAATTCTAAATGAAGTAGATGATAATTAGATGTTTCTGGTTTCTTTGATTCTGAGGAAAAATTTAGCCCAACTGCTTTAAACTGGTCAGTTGCACTGTGACACAACCAATGTTTAAGAAATCACTCTATAAATGGCACCCAGGAATGCAGCGGCAACACAATGCAGTAACAATATCCAGACAAAGCCAAGAAGTTTGGATACTGCTGTGTTGTTCTAAACTGACTGAGGTTTTGCAGACTAACAACATTCCCCCATAATGATGGTAGTGTCTTTAGATTGAGATAAGATTCAAATTTATTGAGGGTTATTTACTGTTGTGTATAAGCATCTGTGTGTTAAGGAGTGAAGTAACTGGTTGGAGGAGGGCAGCTTGGCTGGGCTGACAGCTGAGAAACCTCAGGAGTTTGCATACCCCTATAAGGTAATTTCTCTCCCTTTTTAACATAGGCAAGGCAATTAAATGTTGGTCAATCTCAGTAAAATGAAAGGCAAGGATATGCTAATACACACTGAAATACTGGCATTTACCGTAATATTTATCTTACTGTATAAAGTTTTTGTGATAAAATAAGTATATCTCTGCCAAAAATTTTAGTCCAGTTCTAACCATGGGTATATGTTTTAAATTGTAGTCCCTGCCCGAAAGAAAGAGGGGGAAAAATCCTATATACCGAAATTACACTGACAAATTAATTTTAATGACACCAAAGAAAGAAAGAAATGTACACACCTGACCTGATGTCCTGTGATGGAAAGTGGACCTTTATTTTTATTTGTAGGAGCATAAAGTTCTTTAGTGTACTTTCTTCCTCCAAAGTTTAGTGGAGACAAAAAAATAGTATCATTTATTTCATTTTTGAAGGAAAATCAGTCTGGAGTGTTTATATAAACAAAGTGAAGTGTAGGCTTGACATGACCATATAAAGTTTGATCTCAAAACAAGGATGCAGGAGTCACGGAGTACTAAGTCTACTAAGCTGATCAATGTACTAGATAACTGCATAAGTCTCAACTATACCTGAGATTTGTAGACCGATCCAAAATGGCATTTGGCACAAAATCTCATGCCAGGGTTTCTACCAAATCCTTTTAAAAGCTGACTGTTCTGGAAGGAACACCAAGAAACTGGTAAATGGGGCCCACCAGCTACTTCATGAGAGTGAAATTCGGAGAGTAGCAATAGAAGAGTCCATGTCTTGTCTACTATGTACACTTCTGTGTAGCCTGAATTCTTTAAAAATATCATAATGAAAACTAAATTCTAAAATAGGAAACATCTTTTATGCATAAAGGCAATGCCCCACATTAACTACTACTCATCTTATTCTCTTAAAATCTGTTACAGGAGATTTGAGATAAAAGGTACAGAGGTCATATTTCGATAAAACCAGAAAACAAACGTCTCTATCATATAGTTTGATGGGTCAAACAAGAAAAAACACAGATGCACCACCAATATGTCTTTCTCTACGTTGAGAAGAGAAGATGTGCTTGCCTGAATTGTCAGATTAATCTTAGAAACCCAAGCAAGAGCTTTGCCCCAATTTCTTTTGAATAGGGATGAGTGTTCCCTTTGGGCTGGGGGGTGTGGGGGGGCCCTCTCAACTGTCATTAAAACGTAACAGTAATGATTAGGGTCTCTTTGTCTCTCAGAGCTCTGACCTTCATTTGCATAATAAATCCCAGTGCAAGACACGACCAACAAAGGGGAGGATGGGTACAGGTGCTGATTCTGAGGTACAGCCCTGGTTGAAGGGATCAAGGGCAAAGAGACAAGGACTCTGAAGACTCCAATGTCAAGTCTCGAAAGATAGAAACTTGCCCTTTCTAGTGGGGCAGAGCTTATGCTGCAAATCATCCTTGATAGCAGATATAGGAGGTAACTTTCTCTTAGGATATAGGGATTCAATGAAGAGAAATGTTTCCTCGGACAAGAATAGGCAGCATTACTTCTGCGAGAGTTTCTTACTTGGTGGTGCCTAATGAGCTCTAATGGAAGCGGCTGGACTCAAGGGGTAGCACATTCTAGTTAGATGTGGGGATGCTGCTAACCCAGCAAACATGAAGAGGACAGATCAGAAGGCTGGCCAAGGCTTCTATGGCTGTAGGCAACAAGGACAACAGTGGCCGCCACTTGTGGAGTTCTTACTTTTTTGCCAGGCACACAACTACCATTATCTCCACTTTTCTGTTTGTTTTTTGCAACCCTGTGAGGCAGATATTATCTATATTTTACAGAAGGGAAAAGTGAGGTTCGTCAAGGTTAAGTAACTTGATCAAATTCATAGATGAGGTAAGAGACAGAATTAGACTTTGACACATAATACCGAAGACTGTGCCTAGCGTCCTTCCAGGCAGAGCTAACGGAGCTTCACCTCGAAAGAGGACCGATGACTATGCCCATGACATAGTCAGCAGACATTGTTGGTGGGGGCTGGTGCTCCAAATCCCTCCAAAATCCAAGGATTATCTTCAAGATTATCTTCAAGAATCCTCCTTGACCAAGTCTAAAGGACAGATATCCATAGACTTTGCCTACCATAACCTTCTACAGGATGAAGCTGGTTCCTTTCCTCTCTAGTGAAATGTGCTCATGCATATGAGTTCTGGGAGGCCCACGAGGAAGTGTTTCCCACGCTTGAAATCTTGGTGGGATCTTGAGCCAAGAGTGTAACAACCATCCCAGACTATTCAACACCACCCCCAAAACACCACCTCCAGTAGACACTTGGACTCTTCCAGCTTGAAGGATTCCTCACATAAGGGGCACAGGAAAGAACACACGGAAGGTGAGCGCTCCATGATACAAATGATTTTGAGAGAGGAGGAGAAACAGGGAAGAAACTCTTGAACAAGAAAGAAGCAGCAGCTGAAGTTTCAAAAAGCATAAAGGGTTAAGTATACAAGTGAGCAATAAAAGAATTGGTGTAAGTTCAACCTGAACTGGCAAGAGATTCGCATTCCCGGGAATGTCATATATAGTGGGGTATAAAGGCATTTCTTACTATCTATCTCGTTCCTGTGTTTGGAAAATCATGGTTCAGAAAGCAAGAGTTTGGAAAACAAGAGAGATGACATTATCCGAACAGCATATAAGAGAGTGTAGACAAAGGGAGACTCCCTTCATCCAAACAGCCCAATCTAAATAATTTATCTGAATTTATTTCATTCCTGAGTACAGACAGCTGAAATTGCATACTGAGGAATAACTGTATGTTGTGACTCCAGATTGCACTGTACACGCATGCCCTGCTGGCGTTACTCTAGGCTCCTCACACCAGCCTACTTAAATGACTTCATAGCTAAGAAGTCCTGTACTCGGTCTGGCACAAGCATGGGTAAGAAAATAGCAAAGAAAAACAGAAGTCCATGGCAATTTTGAAGAATTTTCTCTAAGACTGACCGAATTGGTACTCTCTCCAGACATTCTAATAACAGTATTTTACCCCAGCCTCTACCCAATCTACATGAGTTACTTCCATGACACGGTAGCTGTGGGGCCCAGCACCACACCAAGACGTTAGACCTGATGAGGAGCTCCCCAGGCAGGAGAATCATTAAAACCAAAGTGCCAAAGGGACAGGGTTTAGGTTTCCTGAAGGGAAAGAAATGGTCAGGTTGCCCTGCGAGTTTTCTAGAAGACTCAAGATACGATATATACGGCCAAAGTATTTGGAAGACAGCAGCCAGAAGCTGCTTTTTGAAAAAAAGGGAGAAAGTAGTGGAGGCTCCATCTCTCTCCAACTCACTTGACTGGTGTCTCTCCCTGAATCCCTCAGCAACCAAATCAAAACCTCAAGTCAAATTTCCACCAAGAAATAAGGGATTTGCCTAAGTAGGAATAAGGAAGTGGTTGATAATTTTGCAGTGTAAGGAGCAATTTCATGCCAATTTCACTCTTTCTGAAATAATGCATTAAGATGGCAGAATTGCAGAATTTTCTTTTTTTTCTTTTTGCTGAGGAAGATTGGCCCTGAGCTAATATCTGTGCCCATCTTCCTCTATTTTATACACGTGGTGATGATAAGCAGTGCATAGGTCTGTGCCAGGGATCTGAACTGGTGAACCCTGGGCTGCTGAAGTGGAGCATGCAAACTTAACCACTATGCCACTGGGCCGGCCCCAGTATTTTCTTATTTACTTGCCATAAACAGGTAAATGTAAATGGTTTACAACATTTGAGTTGAAAATATAATAATTTGCACATGTATACATATTTCTTATAATATGAAAAAGATAATGACTTTTCTGAGGGAGGGGGTAAAATTAGAAACCCACCAACTATTCTTTTTTTATGTATGGGCCTTTCTTTTTTTAAACATGTATTTTATGTTTTTCATCTGGAGATTCTTTACAACATAAGACTCCCTAAAAGTGCCACTTCCTACCATGTTAAACCAGGTTTTTGAGTTTTCTGATTTTATCTTAAATGTGCGTGGGGGGGTTGGATATGAGCAAACATTTTTAAACCACGGCAAGAAATCTATAGATGGCTACAATTACTTTTAAATACTCATATTTTAGGCCTGTCTGTGACAATGCTTCATGGAAAAAATTAAGAAGTTCCCTCCCTCCAATAACATGCTCCACGTCCTCTTTTGCCAGAGGCATTCACTCATTATAATCAAACAAGCGCAGGGTGCTAGACGAAAAGTGACTGGTAATGCCCGGCGTGTCCCTCTACTTGAGCTACGATGATTCTGGTGCACTGCATGCAGATGTCACATATTTTAATAAAGAGCTCCATTGTGCAGGCCCCACTCCTCCTTCATAGCTCCCAGCACTCCCTGAAAAGGGGGGCAGGGGGAGAGGGGAAGAGCGACAGCCATTCCAGCTGGAGCTGGAACCTCGTCTGAGTCAGGAAAACCACAGCTCATAAGCAAAGAGGAAGCATAATGTTCTACAAGGACAAAACATTAGCAGAAATGTCACTCAGCCCCAGTTCCACATGTTGGCTGCCACAGCCTCTTCCTCCTAGCATGCCCGATTGATATAAATTCCATCTGCTCAGCAGCCAAGTGACAGAGAAGAAATACCGGCATCTGGTCTCCATTGCTGTCGGGTTTTTGTTCCATGTTAGACCTTAGCTAGAAACATATGAAGAGATGAAGGTGCTGGCAAACGACTAAAAGGCTGAACTGGCATAAAGGAGACTTTCTGATGCTTTTCACACTTCCCTCTGGTTTTTTTTACTTGGAGGGGGAAGGGTGTGACAGAGGCTTGATAAACTAAACAGTGGGAGCCAATAGGCCCGAAGGTCATTTCATGTTTTTTAGGGTTTGGGATTTTTTTTTAAGAGTTTCAATGTTAAAAACTATAAAGCGTATTCTCCTTTCTATCCATTTAATGGAACAGAAGGCAACTAAGTCGCATAAGAATGTTCTTCAGCTAATATTTTTTTTCCTTTCTCTTAAATATCCACTGGTTTGGACCCACTCCACAGGCACTTTATATTCTCCTGAGGAGCAGCTGAAAAATGCCAAAACTCGAAACCACCAACTCTCTTTTAACCCCCAGCTGCCCAGAAAAGTATAGTCACCTATGAAGCCTGAAACCAAAAGGGAAATCAAAGTGACTCTAAGCCCCATAAAGAAAGCTGAGTGCCCCAAGGATGTGCTCCCACCTCACTCTCAGGCCATCATTTAATTATTCACTTGATCAGGAAACTGAGAAAAGTGAAAAAAAGAAAACATGGAAGCAGAGATGGTAAGAGAGAACATGAATATCAATTTTTCTTTTTCTCGGCATCTATTCGCACATTTGCAAAGCAGTAACAGTGAGAATGGCTCCATTCACAAATGTAACATGCAAAGGGTTTAAAAAAAAAAAAGATTGAGGGTCATAAAGTCAGGTCATAAAGGTTGCTTTGGAAAACAATTATGAGGATGAATCCTGTTAAATCCTCTTCAAAATATGACAAGAGATAAGAAATATATAAACTTTTCAGCAAAAGAATAGAAAAAAGATTAAAAGGATCTTTTCTTTTTTTAAAAGATTGGCACCTGAGCTAACAACTGTTGCCAATCTTCTTTTTTTTTCTTTCTGCTTTTTCTCGCCCAATCCCCCCAATACATAGTTGTACATTTTTTTCAGTTGTAGGTCCTTCTAGTTGTGGCACGTGGGACGCCGCCTCAGCGTGGCCTGATGAGTGGTGCCATGTCCGCACCCAGGATCCGAACCAGCGAAATCCTGGGCCACCACAGTGGAGCACGCGAACTTAACCACTTGGCCACGGGGCCAGCCCCTAAAAGGATGTCTTAACAATTGTACTATTTTAAATTCTGATTTTAGTTTCACCTAAAAAACAAACAAACAAAAACCCCACAAAAACGCTGTGAATTAAGCTGCTTCTTCAATCTCCTTTTCTCTTTATCACTTGGAGAGCACTTGAGGTGACAACACTGTGCATGGTAAGAGAAGTGAATCATGATAAAGACAATAACATTAACTAAAATGACAAGGAAGCCAGTAGGAACAGAGCTGATGATGAGCCCTTCAAGGCTGTCAGTCGTGGGAGTGATGGCTGTGGGTGCTAATGACTCAGGAAACCGTAATGAAGCGCTGTTCAGAGTACGATCTACTGCCAGATTCGCAGATGCAGATTTACCAGAGAACTAATGAGGCTTGAGCCTCAGGTCCCTCATCTGCCTAAGCCTTTAGTAGTTTGAGGGAGTTATGGAACATTCTAGGTGGAGAGGGGAAGCCAGGTTGCAACCAGAAAAGGATTTCTATGTAAGTGTTTCCGGTAAATTCCCTAAGGAGATTTCAGAAGAAAAGGGCCTGAATCTCCACGACTATAGCAATTTTGTTTTTTGGAGTGACTTCTTATTCTAAATACACATTCACTCTTGTACCTAAAAAATAGTAAAGGTCTAAATTAAAAGTTTAAACTAAATAACATATTTGTTGATTAGAACTCTGCTGTTTGTATATGCAATAACCCTTTAAAGATGTTTCACATACTTTAAATAATCAAATGCTATTAAAATAACACCCCACTGGAGAAGAAAATAGATAATCCCCACACAACTTACTTTCACTACCTCAAGAAACATAAAAATCCTGGTTGAAAAATTGTATTCAATAAGACTGAAATTCATTGAAGACAAATACAACATAAAAACACTAGTAGATAACATGAATCGTTCCAAGTGTCTTGAAGACTGGAAGATCTTTCTAAGCCAGATTCAAGAACAGACGCCAATCAAAGGTTAATAAAACCGCATGAAACTTATAAACAAACAAACCTGCAAGGCAAAAACAAATGAAAAAACAAAGCAAAGAGCTCAAGACCAGCTAAGAACAAATATTTACAACGTGGAGAACAGCCTGATTTCCTTAAGATATAAAAAAGTGCTAAAAGTGAGTAAGAAAAAGGATTTACAACGAGATTAGGACTGTATAAAGAACTTGAAAAGACATTTTAGAAAAATGGAAACAGAAATGACTGATAATCATAAAAAGGTAGCAAAACTTACTCATCATGAAGAGAAATGCAAATTAAACTACCGTTTATCTCCATCACCTACCAGAATGCCCAAGATCAAAAAATTCATTTCAGGGGGTGGCCTGGTGGCACAGCAGTTAAGTTTGCATGTTCTGCTTCCGCGGCCCAGGGTTTGCCACTTCGGATCCCAGGTGCAGACATGGCACCACTTGGCAAAGGCCATGCTGTGGTAGGCGTCCCACATATAAAGTAGAGGAAGATGGGCTTGGATGTTAGCTCAGGGCCAGTCTTCCTCAGCAAAAAGAGGAGGATTGGCAGCAGTTAGCTCAGGGCTAATCTTCCTCAAAAAAAATAAAAAAATTCATTTCAACACCTAGTCTATCAGTTCGTGAGGGAATAGGTACATAAATTATAATACATCCATACCATACAGCTGTTAAAAAAGAATGAGGTAGCTCTTTATGTGTTGATATGAAATTGTTTACAAGATATATTATTAAGTAAAAAATGAAAAGTGTGAAATAATGTGCTCATTCTATCCTCTCTCACCATTTTTATTAAACAAACAGAAGGATATGTGTGCTTTATATGCATAGACTACATCCAGAACTTTAGCCCAATATCAAAGCCTTACTTCAACTATGTAGTCCTCTATATAATTTACTTTTTCTTACTAAAGGCATCTATTTCTTTTTAAAACGTTATTTTAAAATTGTCTATATAGCAAAATCAAAAGTCTATTATTCTTGAACTTAAAACTAAACACTTTTTTTGTCTTAATATTTTCCATTACTCTATCTACCAAATAATATAAGTTTTTATAGGCATAGTTGCCCTTAACCTTATGAAAGCAAATTAAAAGACTTCATTCTGGGTGGTTTATTTCTTAGCCTCCTTGAAAATTTAAGATTCTCACTCTTTTTGGATTGCTACTGCACTTAATTATAAATAAATACATAAATAAAGAACGTGTATATATGGGTGGTGTGTATTTCTATACCCAAATTATATAAATGCATATATATGTATATATGGCATTGTTCTGGGTATTAGAAATTTGATCATTTTCTATTCCATTACACTCAGTGAGATAACAGCAAAGATCATTTGGAGAACGAATCCATTTCCAAATGAAAACCTTATTTATATATATAATGCCTAATTGATTTACCTCTTTGAAGGATTAATTTTAAAATCATAGTCTGCGTTCACAAATACTGGAATTACTTCCCAGGTATAGTTCATTTATTTATTTATTTTTGCCTTGTGATACCTTACTCTCTGCCATTTCCTGAGCTGTTGTCTGAAGAAACCCTGTACTGACAAGACATATTCTCAAACAAATGGATGACATTAGTCACTCAGAAAAGGGGCACTAAGCAATCGAAATGTTTTCCTATCCATACCCATGGTACTAGCACAGTGTACAGTAGACAGTATCTGCCCAGAATTTACGGCTGAACTCCCCCTTGATTTGACCACGCTATGTCAATGGAAAGTGAGTTCATAAAATATAAAGTCTCTTTCCTTCTCTTAACATAAATGTATTGAAGTTCTATGATGTACTCAGAATGTGGATATAGCAGACAACACTAAGAACCATCCATCAAAGAACCTACAATCTAGTAGAGGAAACAGACAGTAAACAAGTAATTATTGTAGAGTAAATAAAAATTGCCATGGGGGCTGGCCCCGTGGCCGAGTGGTTAAGTTCGCGGGCTCCGCTGCAGGCAGCCCAGTGCTTCGTTGGTTCGAATCCTGGGCGCGGACATGGCACTGCTCATCAAACCACGCTGAGGCAGCATCCCACATGCCACAATAGAAGGACCCACAACGAAGAATACACAACTATGTACTGGGGGGCTTTGGGGAGAAAAAGGAAAAATAAAATCTTTAAAAAAAAAAAAAATTTGCCAGGTGGACACGAGGTAGTACAGACACAAAGAAGAGGAGCAGTATTCTGGAAATGCCATGCCTAAGTTGAGACCTACAGGCAGGGAGGAATTTGCCTGGAGAGCTGTTGGGAGCAGCCCATTTTAGGCAGAGACAGGGGAGGTAAGTAAGCACACGTCCAAATGGAGGAACCACAAAGCTGCTAAAGGGCTTCTCAGGGGCAGAGTTCCCATTCTCTGAATTGTAGCTACTATTAGCCTCTCCTTCTTAAGCTTTAGATATAGGCAGAATGCCACACCTGATGGAGCCACTAGCCAGATCAAGTATACCACCCCAAGCTTGCAAACATCAGAGGATGATGGATGATGCCATAACAGTTACATGCAGGTGTAGCATCAAAGAGACAGGAATGCTCTATTTGCTGTTGGTTGTCTCCACCACCCATCTCCTACGCCCCCATCTATGCCTATTGCCCTGCTGTGAGGTCTAAGTGGGAGGTCTCATCATCTATGGCCCCAAATGCAATGCCACCTTTCTCAAATTATATGAGATGTTCGGCTGCTTGCCTGAGAAGCCCAACAACACAACTTCCCTGCAGTCAGGCGACTCAAAACAATGCGGCTGCTGGGGTTGACTGCATGGCTGAAGGAACCTACATAAGCTTCAATAGTAGGCCACAGCACCACTCCTCCGTGAAAGACAACTGATGGGTCAAATCACCAGGGAGCTGCCGAAGAGTTATTAATGGTGACAGGTACACTACCTGGGAGACAGGTTGAGAAGGGAAAAAGATTATTTATAAGCGAATAGTTAACAGCTGTACCTACTGCTAAGCATTACATGGATGCCACAAACTGTAGAATTCAAATCCCGGGTTAGTCAAGCACGAACAACTGCCTGTCACCCAAATGCAACGCATCGCTACAAATTAAGGCGGGAGAGATGAGACTTCGCAATGCTGCCTCGCCTAGGAAGGCAATTCATCCCAGAACTCAGAGAAGAGGTGGAGAAAGGCTGAGATAACCACGAGGCAAATTATGGTTCTTAATAATAATGATGAATTTGCAAGAACAGCTTTATAATTTTTCCTGAAGCCTTTAACAACAGAACAGATGCCAAATGCATCTTAGATTTTCAAGAGTAAACTGGAGCTGGGAATGAGGGGAGATCTGAGTCATGTCGGAATAGCAAAATTAGAAAAAAAAAAAAATGAGAAAACGAAATTAGAGGGGTTGGGTTTAAAAAGTAAAATCATTGGAATAATTAATACTTGATTAATTTTTACCATTTTTATATATATAAGAAAATAAGACATCTGCCACTTTGATATGAACTAATATTAATGCTATTCTATGAAGATCCTGGACCATCAACTAAGTAGATATTACGGAAACTATCTCATGTATTAATATTAAGAAAATCAACAGTGGAAGTTATTCTTCTCAAGTCAATGTTCTGAAAAGCCTAGAAGCTCAACATATAGTGAGATGAAAATCTCTGAGAATAAATATCCTCAACAAATTTTTATATTTTCATTTTATAGGATCTGAAAATTCCCATGACTATACGTAGTTTCCCACCACTATGAAACAAGAGCTATCAAGAGAAAGAAAAGAAGAAATTAAAAAGAGAAAGCAATGTTCAGGGGCCAGTCTTATTTTAGAGAGTAAATGAAGTCATATATTGTGAATGGAGTATAAAAAAGTAAAAACTTTTTGGAGAACATACAGAACACATTCAATACATAATCGCAAGAAATGCAACTAGTCTAACCTTCCCCTCTATGAAAGCCGTTAGGTGGAAAAAGCAAGGAATACAGTGCTTAAACTATGTATGCCATTCATTTATTTGTGGAAGAAAAAAAAATACTTACATGCACACAATTATAGACTATCTCAGTAAAGATATACAAATACAAGAAACTCCTAAAAGAGACTGCATCTGAGGTGGGTAACTGAGCAGCTGGGCAGCAGGGGGTACCTACGTGCATCTATTACCTACTCAAAATGTAATTGTTTTATAATTGACTATTCTATTTCTGAATATCTATTCTACAAAAATACTCAAACATATACAGTAATACATATGTATAAGGATACTTCCTAAAACAATGTTTGTAAAGCCAAAACACTGAAAATAACCGAAGTATCTTGAAAGCAAGGATTATTTAAATAAATTATGGTACATCCACACAATGGAAAAATTATATAGAGGTTAAAAAGAATGGATGAAATCCATATATATACCAACATCGAAAGAGGCCTATATTAGTTCCCAAGAGCTGCCGTAACAGATTACCACAACCTTAGTGGCTTAAAACAGTAAACATTTATTTTCTCACATCTCTGGAGGCCAGAAGTCGAAAATCAAGATGTTGGCAGGGCTGTGCTCCCTTCAGAAGCTCTGGGAGGGCACCTGTCCCGTGCCTCTCTCCCAGCTTCTGGCAGCCGCTGGCAACCCTTTGCTTGCAGGCACGTCACTCCAGTCTCTGCCTCCACCTTCACATGGGCTTCTCCTCTGAGTCTGCCTTCTCTGTGTGTCTCTCCCTCATCTCTCCCTGCCTCTCGAAGGACACATATGATGGTATCTAGGTCCACTCAGATAACCCAGGATTATCTCCTCATCTCAAGATCCTTCATCACATCTGCAAAGAATCTTTTTCCAAATAAGCTAACATTTATAGGTTCCAGGGATTTGCTGTGAAAATCTGGGGGGTGGGAGGCACAAGTCACTTCTTGGTCTGTCACAGACTGAAATATATTATTAAAAATTTAAACAGCAAGCTTTAAGAAAATATAGAATGAATCCATTTTTATTAAAATTAACACTAAGAATTAATTAGTACTATATATGCATGAAAATACATGGACTGTACACCAAACAATTAAAATAGGAGTTGTCTCTTGGACAAGCGGCTAGGGACTGCTCTCATTTTTTGAATTACATATTATTGCAATAATTGAATTTTTATATCAATCTTATTATTTTCATAAGCCAACGACAACACCTATTTAAAAAGTAGTTTTGTTATATTTTGACATTTCCCCAAATTATCTTACCTAGCTCTCTAATCATTTTGGTCCCTGATGAGGAAAAAGTGTTCAGTCAAACCTTTATAACAGAAGATAATTACCAACTGTTTAGCAGAATAAAATTTTCTAAATAAATATCATAATTTCCAAGTACAATGTTTATAAAACAGACTGCCAAAGTTTCTAAGAAAGAAAGGTTTATAGGTAATCTGACCTTCCACAAACACCTATTATTCCATTTAAAAAAAAAAAAACCCAAACCCAAATACCATAACCTTTCCCTCAAAAACAAACATTTTTAAAGCATTTCCAAAGTTGACCATGCATAGGCTCGAACCGCTAAAGCGGCAGTACTCCTTTTATATAATTCTTCTCTTTGCAGGTGTTCTCACTGAATATAGCTTCATCCTCAACTTTTCTTCCATCTACAAAATCCAGTAACTCTCTTCACCTTACTGAAACATTCTGGAACAAATTTCCAAAAATCATTGTACATTTCTCTACATTTTCTCCCCCTCCATGAGAATTGTTAAGCACTATGAAAGTCCACTGGGGTTCCCTAGATTCTCTTTCTTAGACATCTATAAAAATTGTCTTCTTTTCTAGGAGAAAATGTTGCTCAATCTGTCTAGAAGAGAAGACAATGATCAAGATGAGCTTTTACAGAAAAGATTATATCGCACTAAGCAAATCTGTCAGGAGTAGGAAATGTTCTTAATACAGGGGAAATGGAAACCATAATGCCCGGAGACTGTCTGCATTAACCTTCTCATTCATTCCCAAAGTCTATGAAATGCCTACTGTGTGAAAGTTTGCAACACAAACGACGGTGTATGTTGTAGTTGTAAACTGTGTGGGCAAAACTTCTGGGGTCTGAGAACTTGACAAGAAGAGAAATGAGTTCACTAATGGCAGACTGTTGCTCTGACATGAGGCGAGCCAGCAAGCCGAGGCACGAGGAGATGCAGAGAAGAGCAAGAGTTGGACAGGTGTCATGCAGAAGCGGTTGTGCACTCAGGGCTCCCGGTGCCTGATAATTACGGATATTGTCAGCTCTGCCAAGAGACATATTTAGCAATGAGCAGGGAGGGGGCAGGGGGAGGCTGGCCTATTACGAAACTTGCCACCCACCTCCCCTTGGCACTATCAGTCTCATACGCTCTATTAAAGACGATCAAGCGTTCCCAGCCTCCCCTGAGATCAAGAGGAGATGGTGATTATGAAAATAATAACAGTTTTTTAAATTACCTAAATGTTCTAAGGGAGCTTTGAGCTTTTACTTCTGACAGTGTTAAATACTCGCAAGGAGGAAGGGAAAAACAAAAACAAACTAAGAGACCACAGTAGCCTCAGTCTGAAAGGCCACTCCAGGGCTACTTAGGCCAAACACCCTCTGCGAGTTCAGTGGTTAGACGATTCCCTCCTCTGGGTGGCATTCCAAAGGCATCACCTTGCCGTGTGCAAAAACAAGAAGCCGGCACAAAGACCTGCCAGCAGACTTCTCTCTGAGACACTGTTTCTGTGGGAATAGCAAAACGAAGGAAGAGAAAAGCTTTTCTTTCATTTAATTTTTTTTTAAACAAAAACTGCCTCGAGACACTGGTTTGTGAAGCCAAGTTTGTTAAAGTACAAGTGTAATTTACTTTTATATAAACATAACTTCACAGAGCTATCAGTAGGTTCCATTTCAGTAAAAACAAACAAAAAAAAGAAGCTGCAAAAAATAATTATAAAACATATGGTGCAAACTCCGGCTGTGTTTATCTTATGACAGTTAACATTATTTACAGTGTGATGTGGTCAGAATTAATACTCAAAGGGTTAGACATAAAATATGCCCAATTTTTCTTCTTAACCATGCACACCAGCAGTTTTGTCAACCCATCTAAATGAATTTGTCTAGAGAGCTCTTGTAGTCCCCCAAAGAAATCAATTATATTTTAATATATTATTTTATTCAAAATGCTTGAGTAACGCTACCCATAGCTGCCAATAGCAATCCAGGCAGAAGCTTACCCTCTCTCACTGTCTTTTTAGTAACAGGAAAGTTCAACAAAAATGCATTTAAAACCCTGCCATGAGTTGCATCAGATGGTTTAATTGTACCCTGCTCATTTTATTACCTCCGTTGGTAACGTATACTAACAATTTTAAAAGATTCCAGTTTATTTTCTTTTGTAAGAACGTGGCTACAACTTCATGTTACACATTATCAATATATCCTGTTGAGAAAACTAACGTAAACAGCTTATCCTCGCTGTTGGAATGGCTTTTGGAGGTCCTGACTATACAATCTGCCAAATGGGATGTCAAGATAGAACTTTTTTCCTTTTAATGCTAACAGCCAAGAAACACAGAAACAGAAAAATAAAGAATTAAGAATAGTTCTTGCAATGAAAATCTTAAAATTTTTCCCAGCTCTTTTATTAAAAGACTCCAGTATTTTATACCCATTCAAGCCTTATATTGACAAAATACCAATATAATGGGAGCAGTTGGTGTTTAGTAATTTGAGCTGAAAGAGAAAATGGCTGCCTTTCCTCCCTGGGCATGCAGACACAAGGTGCCCTCCTCCACAGCGGGTGTAGACCACAACCTATCTTCCTGACCCTACCAATCACAGGAAATGGCTTCTTGCAGTGGTGGCTAGAGCCAGCCTGCACCAGCCCAGGAGAGCTGACTGTTAAAGGTTCAGGGATTTTTTGAGTTGGTTGTCAAAAATAGACATTATTAAAAATTAAACCATATAAGCAATTAAAGAAATGATATTAAAAATAAAAGCAATAGATATTTAAAACTCATCACTTCTAATTGTTTGATGACATTTTGTTATTATCTGCCCTCTTGAGGCTATTTACTTCTATTTACGTCTAGTATGACGGAAATACTATAGAACAGCGTGCTGCCACGCAGCTCTTCCCACCCTCATCTTCAGTGACCTGTCCTGGGAGGCTGAAGTCAGCCATAGTGGGGTATTTTCACCACAGAAATCAGCAAACACTGCAAGTCAGGTCTCTTTTTATTTAGAGAGCTGTTGTAAAGCATTTACCAACATACCACTAGCTGCTTCTGAATAAAAGATGACTGTCTAGTTTTAAAACTTAGGCTTCATTTAAAAACACACATTCATTTAAACTTTATAATCCCATCTGTACCCATTTGGGAAAGAGAAGAGAAAGAGATAATTTTGCTATGACAGATTTTTAAAAATAACCATAAATTTTATTTGGATCACTTATTTTTATGAAGTCTTGTAAAACATAACATGGAGCATGATTTCCGGATATGAAAAACATTAGATATGACAAATGAAATATACGGTTTGTGCCTTAGACAGGAAACGCCCTGCGCAGCCTCTAGAAACAAACACAAAGATTAAGTCGCAGGCACACAGTTTTTAAAAATTTTTTTTAAATGCCTGGATTATTCTGTGTTTATAATAAATCAGTGAATGAGATTCTAGCCATTGCAATTTTTTCGTGTTTTTAAAAAACTGTCGGGGCTGGCCCCATGGTCGAGTGGTTAAGTTCACGCACTCCGCTTTGGCAACCCAGGGTTTCTCAGGTTCAGATTCTGGGCGCAGACCTAGCACCGCTCATCAAGCCATGCTGAGGCGGCGTCCCACACAGCAGAACCAGAGAACCTACAACCAGAATATATAACTATGTACTGGGGGGCTTTGGGGAGAAGACAAAAAAAAGAGGAAGATTGGCAACAGATGTTAGCTCAGGGCCAAACTTTAAAGGAAAAAAAAAACCTGGCAATTGATCTATGATATAAATACACCTAAGGAATAAAGCATAAAAGATTGAAATAATTCTGAATAAAAGTCAATGAAAAAAGACAGCTTGTAAGTGTTAAGATGTAAGAAAAATTTAAAGATAAATTACTTTTGCTTAAACATGCAGCAATATCTGTTAAGATGAAAATCAGGGATGAATCAAATACTCCTATGCTTAAAACTAAATCTGGATAGGAATAAAAATCTGCCTATTTGTATCACATGGTATATCCACAATCTCCTTCTTTCAATCTTTGGTTTGTAAATATAAACACTGCATTTTCAACATTAGTGCTATTTGTAAATCATCTAGTAAAAGGTAATATATTGAAACTAAACAGCAAACCATTCGGAAATCTTACAAATGCCAACAAGGAGAAGAAAGGCAGGACAGATATTACTAGAGTTAAAAAGAATGTTTTATACGTCTTCCTATAGCAGCTGGCAAAATTTTATGGAAGTGAATTTTATTAGAGAGAAACACAGTCTAAAAATCAAATTTTAAGACAGCCATTCCCATGAGTAATATAGGAGATTTCAATGTAACTATAAAAAATAAAAGTGTGACTTCCAAAATTTGTTTTTAAAGACATCCAAATCTAGAGAATACAGATAGATTTTGTGACCATCAAATAAATCAATAATTATCCAAGTGCTTTTTATAATAGTCCTATACTAAATGAATAATTATTATTTAAAAATAAACATTACACGATGCAACAAACTCTAGATGTGGTATCAGAAGATTCAAATTTGAATACCTAGTTTTGGGTACTGTTAAACTTTTTCAAGCCAGCCTTGGCGGTCTAGTGGTTAAGATTCAGCCCTCTCACCACTGCAGCCTGGGTTCATTTCCTGTCAGGGAACCACACCACTCATCTGTCAGTTGTCATACTGTGGTGGCTGTATGTTGCTGTGATGCTGAAAGCTATGCCACTGGTATTTCAGGATCACCTATGGTGGACAGGTTTCAGAGGATCTACCAGTCTAAGCCAGACTAGGAAGAAGGACCTGGCCACTCACTTCTGAAAAATCTGGCCATGAAAACCCTATGAATAGCAGCGGAGCATTGTCTGACACAGCGCTGCAAGATGCGAGGATGGTGCAAATAGACCAGGCAGGGTTTCACTCTGCTGTGCACAAGGTCACTGGGAGTCGGAATCAACAAGACAGCACTAACAAGCTTTTTCACCATTATTCGGTCTAAGTTTTAGTTTAAGAATCTATAAAACAAAATTAAGAAAATTTGCTCTATCTATTCACTAGGTTTCCACATTAAATGATCACTACATGTGAAATCCCTTTGTAAGCTTCAAGTGCAATGGACCCCAAGAGCCAATTAACAAGTTCTTGTTACTCTATTTATTATCAAATGGCTGGCAGAGCCATCCACTCTGAGTTAGGAGAAAAACATTTCTTCCTTCATCTAAGATTGTGGAAGTCTTCCTGTTTTAGTTTTATAGTAATTGACATTGACCATGAGTGAGGGAATTATACACAGTAATGTAGAAATGGAACATCTAACCACGCAACCTAATTCTATCTGATTTGTGCCCATGGTTGCAAAACCACATTGCTTTAATCGCAAAACAAATCACGAGAAGATCATTTTAAAAGTCTGCTTGTGTCTATCTTCCTTCCTCATTTTCCCTTCCCTAATCCTTTCTTCCTTAACTGACCATAATATGAAATTGAAATATCTTTTGTCATTTATTATACATCACAGTTTATGTACCCTAATCTTAATTTAAACAATAAATTGCATGGGTTTTTTTTTTTTTTAATTCTAAGAAATCTTTTTTTTTTGGTGAGGAGAGAGTGGCCCTGCCAACCTTCCTCTTTTGTTTTTTTTCTTCTCCCCAAAGCCCCAGCACATAGTCGGATATCCCAGTTCTACGTCCTCCTCGATCCTCCACGTGGGATGCCACCACAGCATGGCTTAACAAGTGGTGCTAGGTCTGTGCCCAGGATCTCCAACTGGGGAACCCTGGGCCACTGAAGTGGACTGCGTACACCTAACCACTTGGCCACAGGGCCAGCCCCCAAACTGCATGTTTTTCTTCCAGAAGTAAATCATGCACTAAGTTGGTTTTTCTCCAACTTCCTCTCTTTATTTCCTTTTGTATGTAAGTCATGTGCCCTTAACAAAAAAATGGTTCTCCATCCACTTACAAGAACAGGGAAGCCATGACCAAACTAATTTTCTATTCACTTCACAGGAAGATGGCTTTTATATATTTTCCTAAATATTCTAGACATGACTTCCTCAAAAAAATTCACAGTTTGAAGGCGTTAAACCCTACATTATGAAGTCAATGACTGAAAAACAAGCAAAACTTTTATAATCTGGCTCTGAATCTCGGAGCATAAAATGGTTTAGAAAGGAATGTTGGTATCACAAAATTCTTAACTTTATCAAAGTTGATGTACTTCTAAATGTAAAGGAATCTCAAAAAAATACCTGTAAATATTAAGATCTCCAAAATCCTAGGTAAATGTTCACTTCTGAGAAATGAAACTAAGAAATCCAAACTCTTGGACTTTTTGGTTATCTCAAAGTTGCCCATGTGTTTTTAAGAGGGGAGATGAAATACTTCTTGTCATTTAATCATCTTTGTAAGGCTGATGGTAAAGAAAGCACTGGGATGAGGCCATGAATTTTAAAGCAATAGGTTAAAAAAAATAGGAATTTCAAAGATGCAGTCTCATTTCATATTAATGTTTCTGGACAGAGCAGTAGGAATTGTTTAAGAAGTTGCACAGATGTCCTATGTTCACTGCAAACATAATTAGGCCCAAGAACTTTACCAGTTTCCTAGATTCCCATGCACCCAATGCACCATGCGCTTGAAGCCTGGAATCAATCCAGGTGTGCCTTCTCTCTCTCTCACCTACTGAATCCAGTCAGCAACTGGTTTTATTTAACCCTGCTGTTTACTCTCCCTGCCGCTACCCTAATGCCAGGCTTATTTCTACTTGAACTACTGTGGCAGCTTCCAAACTAGACAGCCTAGTTCAGGGCTCCTCCCTCCTCAGTTCCACACAGATACCACTACCAAATGAAGCTTCCTAAGGCACTAATCTCGTGATCGATTTTTCCAGTACCAGCCCCCAAATTACTCAGCCATCCTTGTATGCATGTTCTGGAATAATCATCTCCCATTCTGACTCTAGGCTTTGCTACATGACTTGCTTTGGCCAATGGTATACTAGTAAATGTGAAGCACGCAGACACTTTAAAAGTGCTTGTACATGCGGACTTGCCTTCTCCTGCTGCTCTTCAGAACCCTGCAACTATCTGCACATGAACAAGACCAGGCTAACCTGCTCCATGATGAGTGATACGATGCCCAGTCTCCTCCATTGCCCCAACCGACAGCCAATACCAACCTGAGAGCTGGATGTGTAAATTAGGCCATCCTAGGGGCTGGCCAGGTGGTACAGTAGTAAAGGTCGCATGTTTCGCGTCGGCAGCCCGGGGTTCACTGGTTTGGATCCCGGGCGTGGACCTATGCACCGCCTGTCGAGCTATGCTGTGGCAGGCGTCTCACATATAAAAGTAGAGGAAGATGGGCATGGATCAAAGCAAAAAGAGGATTGGTGGCAGATGTCAGCTCAGGACTAATCTTCCTTTAAAAAAAAAAAGGCCATCCTAGACCAACCAGAACATGTCCCCACAATCACCACCCGATCAATGTACCAGCTGACCCACAGAGTTGTGAACAATAATAAAATGGTGGTTATTTTAAGGCACCAAGCTTGAGGTCTACTGTGATGTAACAGCAGATAGCTAATATACTCATTACTCACTTAAAAAGAATCAATTTCCAATGAAATAAAACTCTTTAACCTGCCAATCAATGCCCGTTCATTCCACTTCTCTAAAACTCGCCCAGTGTTCCTCCAGACGACCATATTTCAGTCTGACTGACTTTGTTAAGGGGATGCAACATTGCATAAAGGTACAGATGCTGAGGAAATTTTACAAAGGCATCCAAAAGAGCCAATGTGAACTTTGTTATGAAGTTTGGCAATATTCTTTCCTGCAAAAGTTCTTAAAAGAGAATCACTGATAAGCTGAGGTATATGGATTTTTATTATATCTAAATATGTGTTTCTGGCCCCCACTTAAAACTCAGAAAAATATAGTCTTTTGTTTTTGCATTCATCTGTTTGCCTTTCTTTTCATAATCATGAATCGCAGAGCTGATTTGTCATGGAGAAAAAAATATTTCCTCCTTTCTCTGAGACTCCTATATTTAAGCCCTGAACACAGAAACTATAACATTAAATAAAGCTCTGTTTATATCCCATAAATACTTCATAGAATTCTAACTAGGCTAATACTGTAGTTCAAATGAAGAGATGAATCTTCACACTTTTTTACTCTTTCCCCTAAAGATATATTTGGGAAAGAAATAAGAGAAAAATTTGGAAACATGTTCTAAGCCAAATTTTAGTTTTTGTTCTAAATCAAATTTTTATTAATGATAGCAGTTTTTATCTGTTTATGTTACCTGTCTGTTTTACATACTGAATTATATGTTCCTCAAGGGTAGTTTAGCTGTATAGGGGGAATTCTCTCTGTTTAGTATATTATTTTAATCAAAACTAAATATTTAAAGTATGACACTTAAGCATCTATCAATCTCACTAACTTCTCTCCTGCTCACAAAAACTAACTTAAAGCGAAAATTATACTGCATCTTGTAGAGCTCATTCTAAGCAGAAAAATACTCCCGAAACATGTTTAGAGGTTCCAGACTTAACATAATTATTTAGGTTTTTCAAATACTCTAGAAAGGGGAAGATGGATACACCAGTCATACATTTACTCTGTAGGAAAATATGCGTTAATCCTGTGAATGCCATTTTAAAAAGAAAATATATGCAATGACTATAAGGACTGGCTTTTCAATACAGTCGACGAAAATCTGATGCGATTTAATGCACAAGTACATTCAGTTTCCTTCCATCTCACTCAAAACACTGCAGTATTATTTGCAAAAACTTTATAAAGTGTTCTGATGTTTAACATCTGCCTATCACTCTTTCACAAGTATTGCTGCAAATAAGTGGATAACAACACAAGAACCATGATCCTCCAAGGCCTCCTCAGCACCTATTTACTAAGTGAAATGGATTATTAAGATATATAGCTCAAAAACTGAAAGGAAGAACACCGTAGAAAAATAACACCTTACTGTTGTCACCACATAACACTGGTGTTTAAATTCTACCATCTTGACTTTCTATTAATATGAAATAACACGTGACGGAGAAGGTACACTTATCTTTCGCGAAGAAATCCAACGCAACGATTTTAACAAAAGCCAAACCCTGACTAAAATAAATGGCAACCAGACTCATAGCAAGACATATTTGACCTGTGGCATAGGCAAATCTAAAAAGTTTGTGAAATTTAAACTATCAGGCACTTCTCAGGTCTGGGAAACCACAGCTTATAGCCAGGATGCTGTTTGGGCCTTCAAAGCAATATGCTCGCGTGAATAAATCAAACATGAAAACCCCACACTAGGGCATTCTTTTATAAAGTTCCTTTTCAAGAAGTCTTCCCCTTCCAAGGGTGTGCCCCTTTCAGGTCCCAGATACTTTTCCATATGGAAAATATAATGTCAAGCTTCCTTCCATCTGGTGCCTTGAAAAACAGTTATGAAGAAGTTTTACTGTGCATCTTTGATAATCTTGATACTCCAGACATCTCTCTGTCAAAGGTATCCTAAAACGTGAACCTTAGAAATCATAATTTATATTAACAGCCTGGATCCAGGTGCAGGGTAGAACAGACAGGACAAAGCAGACGGCGTCGCCAGACGGCCCTTCTTACTGTGCTACCAAATCTGAGACTACTCCCCACAGAAGAACCTACGGGCCCCAGACTATCAGCTTCTTAATTACATGCATATATTACTGATGAGGCAAATAAGTAATCAGGTGAACCAAAATTCTGTGTACTGAGTGAAGGAAACCAACAAAGGGAATATAGACTAATTCCAAATTTGATGTCCTTTATTTTAATAGGCATCATAATTTATATAAAATGTCTACATTTTAATTGGCCCAATTACTCCCCAAGTGGCACGGACAATAGGAATTCCATGGAGATTTTCTTGTTCTAAGTGAGTGACTTCATGGGGAGCTTTTGCAAAATGATCCTAATAGGGCTAAAAAGGCTCATCTTTGGAGTCTCGCTAACAGGGAATTTTAAAATAAGTTTTTATTAACTTGTCAAAACATTTATTAGTTAAGGAGTTTAAAGGAAACACCTCTTTGCTGCTTAACTTCCCTGATTTAATAAATAGCTGGGTTTTCCATACTAGAAAGCAAAATCTCATTAATTCAAACTAAAATGAATGTTTTTAATTCGAAAAGTGCGGGCTGGGTTGAAAACTAATTTTGTTTAGCCAGTCATTTAATTGCAGAGCTTGCACTAATAGTACAACCAAGACAGATAGGCAATGTTTAAAATTCTTTAAAGGATTAACTTTTCAAGAAAGTTGGAAATACGTACAAAGAGTCTATTTACATATAACTTATTATTGCACTAATTATAGATCATGCTTATATATTCATTAGAAAATGTACACTAATGAACTCTGCTTTCGTTTAGCTTAACGTGAGCCCCAATCTTCACTAAACTGAGAACTGTAATAGGGAAGCACAGTGTCAATCACTTGAATATAGCAGCCATTCAAGTCAATATTTGTTGAATGAATACATTTTCCTGAACCCTCAAAAGAGAAAAAAAAAACACAACATAAAGGAAAATTGTAACGCGATGGGATTTCTTTAAAGGGGTGGAATATCAAATGTGTACAAAGTCTGTACACTAAAGAGAACAATTTAAATTACACATCTTAAATTAGTAATAATGGGTATGATACAGTGAATTTCTATTCACCACCTCTAACTTGACTAAAAATTTTCTGGATTAACCTCCCCAAAGTTTTAACCAGAGGTCAATTCATTTTTCTTTATTAAAAATTAATATGCATAGTCAAAGAGACAATTTTCTTTCTGTATCTGACCCTCCCACCATACAACTATTCAACATGTTTTTATTTTGTAATTCAAAGACACAATCCAGAGTGACAAGAAATTAATCTGAAATTCTCAAACATGCAGAAGAGATTTACAGAAGCAAATCTTTGCATGTGAAAATTTTGCTTCAGGAGAACACTAGACTTTTACATAAGGGCAATTCATGGTTAGAGAAAGATTTCTGTTTATATATTGAAAATTAAAAAATCATTATTTAAACATTATATGCTTCAGACTTTTCATTAAGCTAGACTGACCTACTCATTAACCTGAAATGTTAGTGTTTTCTCATACCACATGTGAAAATATCCATATTATGGTCAGGTAGATGAGTATAGAGGTCTCTGTGACATTAAAACAGAGAGAAGCATCTCTCCCCACAAACACCAGAAATTATCTAAAACTTTGATTTAGAGTAAACCAAGTATTTCTCAAATCCTTAAGATAATTTTTATAGGTTTTTCAATAGCCTTATTTCAGCGTTGTCCCTATCAGGCACAAGCATAATTGACTACAAAAATGCATAAGCAAAGGAAGCTAATGGCCTTGCTTAATTAAAATGTAAAACTCCAGCATCTTACATTCCATTTATATGATTTTAAAGGAGGCTTCAGTAAGTCACTCTCTTGACAAGAGCATTCAGATTGCAGAGAAGGCTACAAAGGCGTTAATGACATTTACCCCCCTAATAAGAGCTGTTCACACTTCATGGTTTTCCCTTGTTATTGCTCAGGACAGACACTAGCACCTCATTGAAAGATCAGTGCTGCAAGGGAAAAAAGGCCCCTTGAGACGTCTCAGACTTGAGGAAAAGCACTAAATCAGGTGATGCTACAGAGATGACATGTTCGATTCTCAGGGGTTCTTACTCACCCTATGGCCATGGATTTGAGGCAGTTAACACACAGCCAATCAAAACCCTCCCCCACTCCCAGAAGACAGGGCCATCCTCTTCTGCAGCAGGCACAGTGAAGGCTAGGGAGAAAAGAAATAAACTTCTTTCAGGTGCCCTAGGTCTGGCAGGATCCAAATGTCTTGTACTGCTCTCAGTTAATCTCCATCGATGTGTGGCTGAATGAATAAAACACTGACCTTTTCACCTAAGAGACCACAATTTGAATCCAACATAAAGTCACCGGAGGATCAATGGACAGAGGCACTCATATTTTAAAGCAATAAAGCACTGCAAAAAAGGGAAAGGAAAAAAAAAAAAAGTGTTTTTTTTTTTACCGTGGTTTTGGCCACAGATTCAACCCAGTTTCCCTGGCTCAGCTATTATGAATTGGATCTCTGATTCAGAATTGAAAAGCTCCCAGCACTGCCCCTATGGATCTCAAAATCTGGCACAAGCCCATGGCTACTGCAAGGCAGACATTCCCTCACATGTCAATACGTGGAAAAGCAATCCCTGCTGGTGATGGAATGATGGCTGACTCAATGGAATATACTCAGCATGAACTCTAATTCTGGCAGGGATGACAGGACACAGAGACAAGTAGCTCTTAATTACTCTTTCAAGGGGGATTTAAGCGTATTTTGTTAGTGTTAATTTAAAATTTCTAAACATGTGTGCATCCTTTAAGAAGCAGCAAATGAACGAACCCATTTAAGTTGCAACCTAAATTGGCTACCTAATTCTGTGTCTTATCAACACACCATAAAATAAGCAGGCTTAATATTAACAGGTACTCTAGAGACAAAAACCTATGGGATAGATACTCTATTGTCTAAATGTCAATTTCTCTGAAGCCTGGCCTAACCTGACCACAAGCCAATATTTTCAGTGGTCTGTGTTCCAAACGTTCTCCTATTTATTCCACTAAGGAATGCGAAGAAGAAAAAAAAAAAGCCTGTTGTGCACAGTATTCCTTCAGAATTGCATCCCCGCAAGGATGCAGTGTACACTAGAGTCTTCAAATTACCGCATTTACTCAACTACTATTTTTAAAACCAAAAGAGAAAAAAAAATCCACAGCAGGAAAAGTATATTAAAATAAAAATAGAAAATACAGTAACCACATTACTCATACTAACTAGAAAGCTGCCTCTGACACTATTATTATGGCTTTGTTAAAGAGAGAAAATTACATGAGAACAAGGAAACCAGGTTAAAGCATTTCCTTACAGAGACCTTCAGTTCTCAAAGTCTCAGAAAAATGCTTTTCTGGGGGCTATGGGTGAGAAATACACAGTAAACTGAAGATGAGCTCTGGAAAGAAAATACATAGCAACCAATGTCATTCTCTTATTTTGGCGCCTTATGTATTACAGTCTATTGTAGTCCACTCAAGACATCCCACCTTTAAAACACAAAACTACCACTGTTTAATCTACTCTCCAGGTCCCCCATCCCAAGTCTACCTTGACTGCAAAAGAAAGAGAGAGAGAGGACATGATAGGTCACTCAATTGCCAACAACAAATGAAAACACTTCCTAGACAACAACAAGACCTCAATGCTGAGTTTCTAAAACAATTGTTCATGAAGTCACTAGCCAGTGATCTGCCTTTTTAAGTTTGAGGGTTATCAGCAACAACTGCCAGGTCTGTGACCCAACAGAATCACTAGTCATGGAGCTAGCCCCATGGACAAGAGGTTAAGTTCATGCCCTCTGCTTTGGCGACCCAGGGTTTGCGGGTTCTGATCACGGGTGCAGACCTACACACCATTCATCAAGCCATGCTGTGGTGGCATCCCACAAAGAAGAACTAGAACGATTTGCAACTAGGATATACAACTATGTACTTGGGCTTTGGGGAGAAAAAGAAAAGAATTGCTAGTTACTCCCCTTAGAAAGGGATGGTGATGCAAACATCAGTTGAATCAAGACGAGCTTCTGATTAACAGGCCCAGGCCTGGCCTAACCACACTCACCAACACCACAACTCAATGCTGCTCACCCAACTGAAATGCAACTCTCCGCCACAAACTTGTTCACACCTCTTCTCAACATAGCATTCTTCCTGTATGGAAAAATGTTTGTTCCATCCTTTCTACTATGTAACAGTATCTCTCTTCTTTCTTAAGTATCTCCTTTTTCAACAGGTCTTTCTAAAGTAATTCAATTTGGCAGTGGTCACCTTAATTCTACTAGCAAATGTATTGGCCCGAGTCCTATTTTCCAGTTGCCGCTGGCATTACTCATATGGCTATTGTACATAAATCAAATAAGTGTATCTTTATTTATGTTTGTCCCATCTGTATGGATTTAGCAAAAGCTTCCAGAAACTCAGGCAGATCCCCATCTCACTTTCTACTTTTCACAGCCTTTCATGATTTCACATATGAGCATTAGAAATGTAGGTTACTCAAAAGAAACAGATGGTAGGCTAGGGCTGGGTCTTGAGAGCCTTCCCATCATTCTTGGCTACAGTCATAATAGAGTTCAGTTCCCGGGCAAGCTCCTCTTATCCTCCACCTGCCCTTTCTGTCAATTGGGAGAAATATTAGAAAAGGACACAGCAGCCCAAATAAAACACATGGACAAGTAGAAGAATCACAAAGCTTCTGTTACTCTAGAAACTTAAGGGTTGTAGGGGGTGAAGGATAGGGAAATCGCTCTACTTATGGAATTAGCATTTACTGAGCTCTGCTATGAACTTAACAAATTACTTCCCTTCATCCTCAAAACTCCATTTAGATTATTCACAATAGCCAAGATGTGGAAACAACCCAAGTGCCCATCGACTAATGAACAGATAAAGAAAATGTGGTATATATATACAACGGAAGACTACTCAGCCATAAAAAAAGACAAAATCGTCCCATTTGCAACAACATGGATGGACCTTGAGGGTGTTATGTTAAGCAAAGTAAGCCAGAGAAAGAGAAACACCGTATGATCTCACTCATAAGTGGAAGATAAACTAACACATAGACAAAGAGAACAGCTTAGTGAATACCAGAAGGGAAGGGGGTTGCGGGGTGGGCATAAGGGGTAAAGGGGCACATTTCTATGATGACTGACAAACAATAATATACAACTGAAATTTCACAATGTTATAAACTATTATGACCTCAATAAAGTAAAATGTTTTTAAAAAAGGGAAAATCAACAAATATTCATGATAATTGCTCTGGATTACAGGATATTTTTATTTTCTTGCTTTGGCTTATTTTTGTTTTTCAATTTTTCTATAATGAACATATTACTTAAAATAACTTTGAAGAGCCTTGATTATATACTAGATCCTGTGTTAAATACTCTTTATGAATTATCTAATTCTCAACTTATTTCCATTTCATAATGAAGAAATTGATACTGACAAATTGCTAAAAGTCATGTGAATTACTTATGCAATAAATATTAAAGAATAAAAAAACCTCCATTTAGAAGGTATCACCAGGAAAATGAAGCTCTTAGAAATTACGTACTTTTTATAAGGCTACAGAGCTAACTGGTGGTAGAAGTGAGGTCTAGACCCAAAGATCAGGAACTTTCCACTTTAAATTCAACAAGAAGCATCTAAGAGTGTTGTGCTGGAGATCATATGGTTTAATCAGCGCCATCACAGAGAATATCCATTTCAAGTAAATCTGAAGTTGTTCTTATCAAATGGTGAATGGCCAGAGAGCTGTGGGCCCATTTCTGCTCCTCCTGGGGAATACAAAACCCTCTCTCTGGGCCCCACAGTCACAAATCCTATTCCAGCAGTCCCTGCATTCCATCCTGGAATTTAGTGAGATATCTATTTCTACTTGGCAAGGGTAAAGGGAGGAATATTTTTATTTTAATTCTGAGCACAAAACATCAAGCTACGTCCTTGGATATAAGGTGTTTATTTTCATTGCTGTTCAAATAGCTAGAGCCCTTGGCAAGGAATTCAAAATCCCTGTATTCCACTTCCAGCTTTGACTCTGCCTGAGGCCTGAGGCCACGATAACTTTAGTCTCTGAAACTCTCTCTCTAATAGGGAGGTTAGGAGGATTGCTGGGATAATGTCTATAGAGTGGTCCAAGCATTCTGGTCAATAGACACCATAATGCAGTACATTGCCCTGAACCATCTACCTTTTGACCATCCCTGCCAAAGACAGAGGGATCTTGACCATTCACACCTGTGATCCTTCCTTCTCTTCTGAAAAAGATTCACATATTGTTGACATGATACAAAGACACCTTACATCATGGTGGTGATAATTCAGTCTTTAGCTGGAGACAAATAATGCCTCTTCTGTGTCAATGCTATGGGTCATCTGTACACTCTTATAGTTTTGATCACACAACTCCCTTGATTTGTTTATAGCTGCTTCGTCCATTAGAGTGAGGGCTTCCTGGGAGATCTTCTCTTGTGTACTCAGCACACAGTAATTAATCAATAAAATTTGCTATTTCAAGGACTACTTAAATGAATTTATACCTAGATCCACTCTTCTTTTTGCTCTGGAAATTTCCTAAAAATCTGTGAGGTCAGATAATACCCATAAAAAAGGTTGCCTATTTTAAATTAGTTTTACCTTATGCAATGGGATGAAAGCCCAGATACTCTAATCTTTTTAATAAATTCATCAAGTACTCATTTGTTCGGTGCCAGATCTTTGGAAAGGTATTGAAAGGGTTGATGAAATAGAGAAATGTAAGGATAATAAAACAATAGTCATATATGGAATAAATCAGTTCTTAAAAAAAAAGCACATGTGCATACTCACACTCACAATGTAGTAATGGTTAATATTAATAAGTGCTGCAAGCTGGTTAATGCAGTACTTTATAAATACAATTTCATTTAACCTTCACAGATGAAGAAACTTAGGTTCAAATATGTTAAATGACCTATCTTAAGTAAGAGAGCAATCAAAAGGTGAAACCAAGATTCATACCCAAGTCTGTCTCACTCCAAAGTCCAAAATCTTTGTCACTCTACTCTCCTGCCTCTTATTTGTAATGAGGTCTGTACTATGTACATATGTACATACAGGTCGGGGTGCGTGTGTAAGTGCCTATGTATATGCATGTATTATTTATTTACTATTGAATACTATACCCTTTTGCCTGACTAATCAGGAAGGCACTCTGTTGTAAGCGACCAGGTAAAATATCAAAAATTGACATTTGACATGGGCAGAGAACATGTTTGGTACCTGACATTTCCTTACTGTGATTGGCCAAAGTTAGCTTGATGCATAGATATAAGCAAAAAATACCCACCTGAGTAGGAGTTTATAACAGACTTCATCAACATTATTTCACCATTTTGCCATTGCAAAGCCAGACAGGTATAAGCAGTAATCTCACTTTTAAAGATGAAGAAACTATGGCTGAGAATGGCCAATTTTTCCATACTTGCATAAATAGTCAGTGTGTGGTACTAGGAGTTTAGCCCAATCTTCTTCCTTGAGATCCAGTGCCCCCTTTACCATCCAACCTGATATACTTTTATGGATCCAGAAAAGAGCTATTTCATCTCTGCACATCCGCCATACATGACATAGGTGAAATTTTATTAATTAGGTACAAAGCCTTTGTTTTTATACACTCAATTACAAAAGGCACATATCCCTGGAAAGATAAGTCAAAGACCGGAATTTACAATGAAGCATTAATGATTTATATCAGATCTAGAGAAAACGTTTGGGTCATGGACATGAGAGAGGAAGGTAACCTGAAACAAGGTGGACTATCAGGAAACAGCCAAAAAAAGGAAGACAAAAGAGGAACCAATTTCACCTAGTTTTGCCTAAGGTCATGTGGATGTGATCTGCCACTGAATACAAGAGAGATGACTCTGTCAGTTCAGGATCCTCAGGCCTTCTCTGTTCCCCAAGCCACACCAGTTTGATGCTGTAAGACTCTCGCACATTATATTCCGGAAAGACAGCTTGGTAGTCTTAAAGAAAACAAAACCAAAAAACATCCAAACACTGCCCATATAATCAGAGACCTGAGTGCAAATCAGATTTCAAAATTTCCTCCCTCCATATTTAGTAAGCACTATCACGTGCCAGGCTGGGTACTGGGTTACGGTGACAAACAAGAGGTTAAGTGGTTCTTATCCTCAGGAAGCTTACGGTGCATCAACTGTGCCAATTAACAGCTTCTGTGATCATGGGAAAGTCACTTAACCTCTTTGAGCTTCAACTACTCCCAATGTTAATTCACGGGCAACAGCTACCAGAGGATGGTATGAGAGGATTCCAAGAGCTAACGTATGGGAACTTGCTCCACAAAGGGCTGTTTAAATACAAGCGTTTGCCCAATATTGACGTTTTCTACCACATGGATACCACAAAACACTTATTCTACACAGACCACTGCTAGGGGGTGTGGAGCCTTCGCTTCTCTTCTTACTGCTCTCAATAGCCCAGCTGCCGTTACAGCCTTCAGTCCCTAGGAAGCCTGAAGAAAGACTAAGGACTCGCGGACCAAGTGAAGTTACTGGATATTCCATGAGGTCAATGGCAAACATTTTAGCAGGTTTCTTTACCCATTCATTTAACAGATATTATTGAGTACCCTGCCTTTGTGGTGTTCGCTAGTGAGGAAGCCAGGAAAAAACCATTTTAACAGTTGCTTTAATTAACTGATCGATTTTAAATTGGATTGAGGCTTGAGGGAAACAGAGTCCTGAGATAGAGCCACATCAGAAAAACCTACACTGGTTAAGCTGGACAGAAAAGGTCCCTGTGAAAAAGTGGGACTTTGGCTGACACCTAAAGGACAAGAAAGTGCCCACGCAGAGAGTAGGAGAGTCCAGGGAGAAGAATCTATCCATGCAAATGCCCCAAGGTGAAGAGGAGTTGAGTGTGTTCAGGAATTGAAGACTTGTGATGCGCTTGATAGGAAAAGGCTATGACTTGGGAAGGGCTGGTGAAGCTACTTACCTACTCTCACAAACCACTTACGCCAGAACTCCACGGAACCTTCATTACGCTAAGATGTATCTTGAGGCCTTAAGAGAAGGACCCAGAGTATGGTTCCTCCCAAATCTAAAGACGGACCTCCGGAAGACTAATGCCCCCCGAATACTCTGGGAAATGTTCTTCTGAAGTGTTGGTTGTTCTTTTAGTTCTGAGTGTTTCAAGCCACAGGTGACTTGAAATGCGCATCACTACTTGTCCTCTCACAAGGCTGCTGACACCTCAGCTAATTATTCAGAGTGTCTGATATGTTTCTCTGAATTCTGGCAGACTCATTTGCAAAGGAGGAGATTTCCACAGATGGACTGGTGGTTATAGGAGCCCAGGCAAGTCAGTTACACATTCAAACTGAAAAGAGACTGTGTGAAAACTTGATTTTTAAATGATTAAATTCAACAATGATAATTACCTATATTCTTATATGCTAGGTCAAAGACAGGGAAAATGGGGAAAGAACAGGACATTGCTGTTATTCACTGCCAATAAATGTACTATGAGATACAGATTTGAAATAAAAATTACCCTTCAGCAGCAGCAAAAACATCTTATGTTCCTTTATATTTAGATTTTACCATCTACTTGCATATTTCCTTTTTCTGCTTTTTGAAAAATACATAAAATTTACCTTACTTTTTCTGTACTCTCTGAATGAACACTTTAATTGGTACAAAAGAGAATACTGGGTTCTTTACCTTTATGATATTACCTGGATTCTTAAATCTTTGTAGTCCAAGTCATACTGTACGTTTTATACCCAGCTGGTTAGCTTATGGATTACACAGGTAACTACACAAGTGAAAAGTAATTTTTATCAAAATGGCACAGGATTCTTGAAAGACATTGTTAGTCTTTTAAATGACTCTGTGGCATCACTATCCTCTCTTTTTCTTTTAATAACCTTTTCATACATGCTTGCAAAGGACAGTTTTGCATGGCCTGCTCCCCTTTTCCCCCACATGCAAAAATTCAAAATCAGATCAGACATCCGCTATTCTTCCACATTCAAAACTCTCTCGGAAACTAAGAATAGCTGTGTATCCATAAGGGATGTAGGTTTGAGCCCAGAGAGTTAAATTAATATCCTGGCTTCACCAGTTCAACTTACCGTACATCTTCATTTGCCCAGTAACACAATCTATAGCCAACTGCTAACCAAGTCAATATGTGGTAAGACTAACAGCCACCCTAACTTGCCTTGATAATTATTCTCCTTTAACTGACATAATATTCAATAGACTGTTGTTGAGAGCAATAATGCTAAAATTGATGCCTTGAGGGCTACAAGACAATTGAGTTTTAGCCAGATAAAATGACTTGTACACTAATAGTGCATTATAGGGTTCCACAACCTTTGGACGCACATTTTATAGTCTACTTGTATGACAATGTTATATATAATTATATTCAAAGTCATTGGTGCATACCTTACCATTACGACATGTAATTTTTAGAATATTGGCTGATAATCAAATCACATTGCTTTAAAGGAAAAAGGTTTATTTCTATGGTCTAAGCTCTTGTTTTTTGGGTGTGTGTTTTTTCTTTAAACAAAATGAGCATTTTCTCACTATATAAGTGATAAGTTTTTGTCCTTCAACCTCTTGCTTTTTTTCTAAACTGAGAACTGTTTTCACAAGGAACAAGCGGATGAGAACTACTGAATGACAAAAAGCGTCATTTAAATAAAATCTATATTACATCAACTCTATCAATAAAACAAGACAAACTAAACCTAGTGTTCCTCTAACGTAAAAATCATCTATGATTTTCTCAAAATACCAATTCTAGACACCAAATGGAGAAAGAGATCATATTAAACTTGAGACTTTGTCAAAACCTATATTAAATTAATGAAAATTATTTATAACTTAAGTATCACAATAAAGGACAGCATCCTTTATATGCAATACTTCACCCCCAAATAAGAGACTCTGTAAATGCTAGTTTGTGATTTTGCTTAATTTTCCTCTCATACTTAATTTCTCTTGCAATTTTGCATCTTTAAATCCTAGGCCCTCATAGAAAAAGAAATATGGAGTACATCTTCTATGATTGCCTTAGAGATATCTTGAAATGCTGGGGAAAAATTAACACCTAAATAATAATTTCAAGTAAAACAAAGAACAGGTTCTGGTCAAGACAGAACATTAAGACCACACCACAGAACAACCGGCAGGTTCTATATTTACGGCCATCAAAACACCACAGTCAACTGGCCTGCTGAGATGGCAAATAGTCATAGTCATGCACATTACCTATTTGTTTGGACAGAAAGAGACCATTCATACACTTCAGATATCTCAGGCAAAAATATATACATGGAAGTGAAATACAGCATTGATGACAGAAGTAAGCATCATAGTAGAGGCAGTAAAGATGGGACCAGATGGGGGCATAATACTTTAGGTTTTGAATAAAGGAAAGAGTGCTTAGCCAAGCTAACAGTTCCATTCAAAAAACTGCAAGAGGTTTGTTCCTTCCTGTAGGGTAAACTCCACCCAAAAAGGACATTAATAATCAAGTCGTGGAAACCACTGCAGAGAAATGTGGCACTGATGCATCTCCAGGCCAGTATTAGCAGGGATTATGAAACTGGAATTCCATGTTTTATTTTTCCTGGCCTATTTCTCCTGGGCCTTGTGCCCCCATAAGTCCCCTCAACTTTTCACTCCCCACACTGAAATGTCCCCATCCTGAGGCAAATGAGATAATGCTTGTGCAAGTCTTCTAGAAACTAAAAACGTAATGTATAATTATCACTCTTATCATCATCGTCTCATCTTCTGAAGGCCAAATTTTTTGTGCCTTCCAAGTTGACATCTCACTGAACTAAGCAATGATTCTACACTAACTAAAGCAGCCACGGGAGCAGACAGGTTATTCCCACCTCCTCTCTTTCTCTACGTCCACTCATCATCCCTCCTCTGCTCTCCTGCCCTGGCTAACACCTGGAGGTACCACACAGGAGAATGACAGGAATGTGTGTGTTTGTATGCCAAGTTAAAATGAGAAGGAGACTGGAGGGCCCCCACTCACCACATACCAAGCTGGCAGCCAAGGCCTCACACACAACACAGGGTGGATCGGGGAATAAAAAAGGCTGGCAGAGCCAAAATCAATTTTTCTTTGAAGGGGTCATTTCTCCTGGTATTATCCCCATAGGAAATTTCAAAACCCACTTCAGATTCTACCTTCCCAAACTGTGATCTCCTCTGGCAGGAGGGAGTACTTCTTCATCGTCCAGTGTAGTCTTTTTGGATCCTGGGGTCTCCCAAACATGTTGTTTTCAACATTTACCCTTCAAGGGTCGTAGGAAGACAGATGGCCATAAAAACATTTCAGAGGCCAAGTACACAATGCAAACAACTAGCGACACACTGCAAAAAATGATGGGAAAAGGGAAAGATGTCGGGTGGGTGGGACTGGAGGCTGTGGGCCACCCTCTTAAGACCCTTATCAGATCAGAAGTGCCACTGACACAAAGAAGGGGCTCAAGGCTGGAAGAACAGGTGCTGTGAAGGCCAAGTCTATCCCCATGTCTGCTGGATTTGGAATGTGCGGGTTGACTGGTTATGAAAGCAGGGGCTTTACAGAGGTTACAGTTCCTCCTTTGATTTGGATCAAGAGGTAATAAATAGGGTACACAGACAACCAAGGAAACACCAAACCTACAAATTAAGTGTGAGAACAAGCCCGGCTAAACCCAGATGAAGTGTAATCTGAGATTTCCACACACCCATCACCCACCTCAAAGAGCCCTCCCTTTTAGTAGGGCTTCAATAACACTTGTTGAAGAAGCCAGAAAGCCCATGTTGTGGAGAGAGAGAGTTGAACTGAAAAAGATGCAAATGAAGCAACACTAGGCAATAGGTCGCTTCTTCCAACTAATATACACCACTGAGGCCTAATGCCAGACTGTTGGGACATCGCTCCTTTTTTCCAACACCCTGACGAGCCTGCCAAAAGAACCATTTTAACCAGAAGAGGGTGTGCATGCCTAGGCCTGCGAGGGGCAGGAAGACCAGGTTCGCCAAGGGCTCTCACCCAACCCCTCCCAGAGCTGGCCCCAGACGCCAGCTTCAACGTCCTCCCCCTACCTGAAGGATGTACCCCCGGACGTAGTCCCGCAGAGTCCAGCCCAGGCCGTGCAGGATGTGCAGCACCTCCTCTTGCTTCAGGACACTGAAGAGACGGTCCAACAGGATCTTTAGCCGCACGGGTACCGCTTGTGTCCCGTAGAGCATCAGGCTGCTGATGTCGAACACCACGTTGGACTGCACAATCTCCACCTGGGTGGGGTGGTACAGGTGCTGTGTGCTGAGCTTATCCAAGGCTGTAGAGGTCCCACCAAAGTTCCGGAGGTGGGTAGGAATAAAGAGAGAAAGGGAGAGGATAGAGAAAGTAGAAACAAGTTACTGGAAGTTAACAAGGTTCCATTTCTACAGATGGACGACATGCACATATGTTTAAGCAAGATTTTGCAATGTGAATCGTTCTCTTCCCACCTCCTCCTGCTTTGCCTTTTATTTTATTTATTTTTTCGCGTGGATTTATAAACTGCAGACGACAGCAAATACAAAACACATTCAACTTTCAGAAAGAGAGCCACGGAGGAAATTTCTAAATGACTGTGGTTGGCTCTAAAAACCTAATTAATTTGCTAATTGAACTACGGCTCAACTCAAGTTACCACGGTGTCCCCCTCCCCCAAGCAAAGAACAAACAATTCCCAACTCATGCCATAAGACCAGGCCCAACCAATACCACTTCTCTCAGTAAGATTCACCCCTTACAACACCGGAATGGTTTAAAGAGGAAGAGGAGCGAGTTCTTTAGACCACAGGGGTAAAGGGGCTAATTTAGAGGGAATAAAGAAACTGACATCTGTGTGGAGGGCTAGTAATTTAAATCCAGTTAAATTAGCTAAGGGTGATTGTCCCAAGACTTAGTTCTCCCAATTTTCCACCTGCTGTTCATGTGTCAGATAGTTTAGTGTTCAGTGACATGTTCTCTAAAAATTATCCAGGAGAAACAAAAGAAAAAGACCTTCAAGTCACAATCTAGTACTTTGTTAATAGCTCTGACAATAGTTTAGTGTCAGATGAAAAAAGAAAAAAAATGACTAAAATCAAAGTTTGAGAGCTAATTGTGTTATTTCGGTAGAGAAAACTGAGGATGACCATTCTCAGAGTAAATACTTTCAATGAAACGAAATATTTCAACAATTAGGTCTTTTTCTCCTCAAATCTAAGAAATTACATCTCTCCCCTAGATCTAAAAGCCAAGATAAGGTCAAAAATTCTAGTCCTCACCCTTATCTAAGTTTGTGGGAACCCTACTGCAGATAATGTAATTACATTTTTCCTTGGTTTCTCTAAAGTGAACAATTAAGATAATATTGTCTCATTTAGAGGGCTCAAAGAGATGCTGCAAAGATTGATGAGCTTTGAACTCCTTGAGAGAACACAAAAGCACTAGATCAGCTGTCAGAATTACATGCATATGACCTTCTAGAGATTAAAACAGATAAACATGTGAGCTTGAAAGACAGTCATCTAATCTCATGAGTCAGGCAAATAAACATAAGACAATCACCATCGGGCTCAAATCGTAACTAGACCTGAGCGTACCCCAGGTTTCTGCGAGTCCTAAACCACTGCCTGGCCTTTCTCAACCACTCTTCCTAAAACCTAATCCCACGACAGTATAGACTACTGTACATGTGCACTCTGAGCGACTCTTATTTTAATATACCAGTATTTCTGCATATTAATGCCAGTATTTAAAAGTGCACGCACACACACACGATTTTTAGTATTTCAAATGTATTTTTTCAGGGCTCCTCCTCCACTCTCGTTTCTTCCTGACTTGTGGTCACTAGAGAGTTCATGTACTCTTGATAAATTGCTTTCTTACATCCACAGTGTAAAGGCCCTTATCATTTACCCGCTGGCTTCATTCAACACATTTACTCCCAGGAATACTTTGTCAAAGAGTTCGGGTTTCCTCATACTTCATTTCGTGCAGCTGATTTGTCTGATCTTTCCTATTCTAGTGGTTAAGTCAACTTTGAATAAATAGCCTTAAAAATTAATTTAACGTTTGGGAAAGATAAGGGATTCACAAGCCTAGGGATTGAAGTCTTCTCTCACTCCACAGGGCATTTAGACTGCAAAAATGCAGCAAAGAGGCATTATTATCCCGGTTCTTCAAGTACAGCTTAACTACTCAGCCTTCTGATGAGTGGCTGCTGCGCTTACAGAATCCAGTGACCAGACCGGAAGACATCTGCTCCTCCTCCATTTTCCTCCATCAACCCTCCCCGGCCCATATCAAACGCTTCTTCACAAAATACACTGCTATGACCACAACAAATATGAAATCAAGAGGGTTCAGTAGAGGGGAAACAAAATGCACCAAATCGTGATGTTTGTCCATGTGTTTGGACCCTGTATCTATGCATTAAGCATATGCAGGTGTGTGTACCAATGTGTTCCAGGGCCAGGTGGAAAGCTGTCACTCCTCTCCTCCCACTCCCTACAAAGGGCTGGTACTTTTGGAAGATGAAGAGGACTGAACTGTTGGGGGTACAGAAACAAAGAGAAGTTGTTCAGAGAGTTGAAAGACCACAGGTCAAATAGGTGAGGCAAAAATATTTCCCTAGACATGCTTTTGAGAACATAAGAGAGTGAGAGTATTGTAAGGACGTTACCTGATTCTTCTTCATAAGTACCCTACATGTCAAGAAGTTGCAATACTGTTATAAGACATACAAATATACAGCGGAGGTCAACAATTTTTTCTGTAAAGGGCCAGATAGTAAATATTTTAGGCTTGTGGGCCATACGTTCTCTTTCACAACTACTCACTTCTGCTATTACATAGTAGTTTCCCTGCCCCATCTGTGGTTTCACTTTCCATGGTTTCTATTACTCGTGGTCAACCAAAGTCTGAAAATATTAAACGGAAAATTCCAGAAATAAACAATTCATAAGTTTTAAAGTGAGCGCCGTTCTGAGTAGTGTGATGAAATTGTGCACTCTCCACTCTGTCCCCCCAGGACGTGAATCACCCCCTTGTCCAGCATGTCCACTATCTGCCCATTAGTCACGTAAGAGCCATCTTGGTTATCAGATTGACTGTCATGGTATCGCAGCGCTTGTGTTCAAGCAACCCTTATTTTACTTACTAGCACCAAAGCGCAAGAGTAGTGACGCTGACAATTCAGATATGCCAAAGAGAAGCCGAAAAGTGCTTCCTTTCAGTGAAAAGGTAAAAGTTCTCAACTTAATAAGGAAAGAAAATAAATCATATGCTGAGGTTGCTAAGATCTATGGTAACTTTTATTACAATATATTGTAATAATTATTCTATTTTATTACTAGTTGTTATTAATCTTTTACTGTGCCTAATTTATAAACTTTATCATAGGTATGTATATTTGGGAAAAACATAGTATACAAAGGTTTTGGTACTACCTGCAGTTTCAGGCACCCACTGGGGGTCTTGGAATATATCCCCCATGGATAAGTGAGGACAACTGTAGAGGGAAAGCAGATAAGACTTAAACCAATGGGCATGTCTGTGTTCTAATAAAACTTTATTTACACAAATAAGCACCTGGCCACATGTGGGCTCTGATATGAAGGATGGAAGGGTTGGATATTTAAAGAAAGCCAGTAGTAGAAAAGGAAAAAGCCCTAAGAGTGTGATTTAAGCAGCAATTACCCGAGAGATGAGCCGTAAGATGAAGGCTTGGAAAATATTAAACTGCCCAGCTTGCCGATGTCAACTGCAAGTTTCAGCATAAACATATCATCAAAGATTATGATCTATCAAATTTCTTGAATGTACCCAAATTTTCTGCTTTATAATTGCTGGATCATACTGAGTCACCAAGTTGTTGACAACTTTTGGGGCTATCTCTTTGGTGAACAAAGGGTAAGTGATGATTTTTTTGTGTCATGATACTGGTAAACTGAGACCTAGACTTCTGCCTAATGTCATGACCTTCCTGTCCGCCTGCCTGGAGGATGCACGTCTGGATCTTAGCAGAGTTAGGAATCGGGTAGGGCCAACGAGGAGAAAGGAAAGGAAGGGCAAGAACTTGCTCAGCAGGATAGAGTGGGAAAAGATGGTTACCCTTTTATACTTTACGGGGCTAACCATCTGCTAAATTGTCCTATACCAATACTATTGCCAAAATTCCATTTTCAAATGAAATCTTAACCAGAAATTGGGTATACAAAATGTATAAAAGTGAAGTTACTCTTGGTGAAGCTAGAGTGAGCATGGATCAGGGAACTTCCAACTCTGTGTCCTCTCTTCTTCCCTTCAACTTGTTTGAGCATCTCAGTGGGACCTCTAGAGTTCCCAGCAGCACAGTTTGAAAAGGCATTTTTCTATCCAGTAAGATGATATTGTTTTGCCTTTTTCACATCTACTCCCCTTCATGCTGGTAATAGAAATTGGATTTCCCTTTGGGAACCACTGTTCCCTTGCACTCAGTACCTGTTATTTCATAGAATTAAATATTTCTTAAGCCAGGCCTGGAAAACCAGTATATCCCAGTCCCCTGGCGACAGCAAGTGGTTCAAGGATGAACAAGTGACCTAATTCTGAACAGTAAGATTGAATCCAGAATTTTAGTTAGACCTAAAGTTTAGTTAGAACTAAGTTCTCTTTCCCCAAAATTTATAGCTGGTAAATATACTTGAGAACAAAAATCACATGGAGTTGCAGCTACACTGCAAGATGGTCTGAGAAGACCAAGTGCTGACAATATTGTTTGATCGAGAAGATGTGGATAGGGCAGTGCCTGAGGATGGCACCATTGCTGGAATTTTCCAAGACACAAGCCAAAAAAATCCCTCTCTCCCTCTCTTAATGTCTGTTTGAAGTAGGATTCCACAACTTATATCTAAAAGAGCTGTGTCTAAGACAACTACCTTTTGGGATGCTTCTCCAGCTGGGTACCATGTAATTTCAAAGTAGCTGTCATGGTTCAACTTAAGGTATTTTAGTGCCAAGCTAAATGCAATTCACAATTTCTCCAACAACTGGAATGAGAGTATCCTTAACAATTTCATACCTTACACAAATTTACAAAGTATGATGGACGCCTTCAACATTGATAAATAAAAATAATTATGTCTTTGGGGGGGGGGTCGTAAAGGAAATGACCATTTAAGTACTAAGTAATGTCAGGCATCATTCTATGGGGTTAAAATGATCTTGTTTAATCTTTTAAAAAAAATTAAAAACATACAGTGTTACTAATATTGTCTATTTGGAGATCCCAGGCTCAACGAGGTTAAGTAACTGGCCTAAGGTCACTTAGCTATTTCTCCCAAGAAAATTCTGTTTCCACCACATGTTCAGATAAACAGTCAATAAGAAACTCTGGAAACTTTCTAAAGTCTTCATCAGGTAGGAAGTCCCTAACTCCTAGCAATCTGGGCTTCCTGCCCATCACTCTGCTAGAGCAAGCATTTGAAAGGTCACTAACATCTGCCTGACTATGAAATCCAATAGCTTTTTTCCTTCATTATTCTCCATGATCTCTCCACAGCAGCTGACCTTATTGATCACCACTCCTCCTAAAACGCTCTTCTCTTTCATTCATGCATACATTCATTTATTCATCAGAACTTAATAACTTATCACTGCATGCAGATGCAAAAGTAATTTATGTTGTGGCCTCCACCTTCAAAGGTAGACAGACACAAGCAATATAAATGCTATAAAAGAGATTTCATAAAGTACTATAGGACACAGAAGAGAGGGCAACTCTGCCGGGAAAGCATTGTCTTGTAAGACAACTAGGAATTCAGCAGGCAAGAAGAGAAGAGAGCAATGTAGGTAGATGAACTAAGGCAGGGTTCTCAAACATTATGTGCACAGAATCAGCTAGAGGGCTTGTTAAAACACAGATTGCTGGGCCACCTTCCGCAGAGTTTCGGACTCCTTGGGTCCAAGAACTCGCATTTCAAATAAGTTTCCACAAGATGCTGATGCTGCAGTCCAGGGACCATACTTTGAGAACCACTGAACTAATGCGGCATGAGTAAGAGAACTGAATATCCAAAGCATATCTAACACTTTAGGCAAACAGCTGGAGATAAGTCCAAAAAGGTCAGATGGGCAGACGGTAAGAAGCCTTAATACTACAGGCAAAAACCTGTGGAAAGCTAATAATGTAATTTTATCTCTTGATCACAGGATATAGAAAATAATAAACATTTTATAAGATGAAAATGATTCTAAGTTTAGACATAAAAATCTGACAAGAATCTAGAAGTTTAATTAAAGCAATGGTTGTCAGCTGGAGGGACACGGCACACGGTTAGCAGTAACAGCAGCTGACAAAGGTGCTGAATGAACCTCAAGGACAGAACCTCAACCCCCTAAAGAAGGCGACTCAAGAGGGAGATGGTCATGTTTACTTTGAAAAATTACCAGAGGTGACCCTGACATGCACCCCATACACAGGCCACAGTGAAAATCACAGAGACAGAGCAGGAGGCAGGGGTGGCCCAGAGCCAAGGGAACAGGATAGGGAATTTCTGCCAATACTCCACTGGTGATGCCTTGACGCGGTGGACTTCAGACTATGATATGCCTAAAGCTGGGGTATGCGGAGGCCTTTCAGGACGAATGCAGACAGAGGGACTCGATTTCCAGATCCTGCCATCCCATATTTACTCCTGCCTAAAACAGATCCACCTGACAACAGGCCTGCAGGCTCACACGGATGTTATCCATTCCCGTCTCTCCTTTGAAAACTGTACCTTCTTTCTTTCAAAATAAAGGTGTACTCGGGCTTGACTTGTATGGTGCACTGGCCCAGGGCATAAAATTCTCCTGGATGCCAAAATCATTGAGGATTTGAATTGCTATGTGGATGCTTCCTTTAATAATTAACATCAGCGCCAAGAACCTGGAAAAGGGCCCTCTTTCCCTGACTACACACATACAAGTAAAGGGTAGCTAGAACCTGATATTTAGGGAATATTCAGAATTCACATAGAGGATAAGGTGGGGCAACAGTAGTGAACTCCCCTCTTGAATTCCCACCTATTTTAATAAAGTATCACTCTTCAGAAAGTATCTGATGAGAGCAAAGCAAAAATGTCCAAGACGAAAAATGGCTTTGCCCCCGACATACTCAAAGGGAAATGATTCTTTCCGACTCTTCCTGATACTCATCCCTAGGAGGTATCATCAACTGGGAAGAAAAGCCCCTGAACACATGTAAGTGATGCCAACAGCTTTAAATTCCATATTTTCCTGGACCTACAAAATTTGCAAGATACACTGGGTAGGCTGTGGATGGAAGTTTTACACGATTCCTTGCAGAAACTATGTTTATCACTTAATAGGTAGTTATAACCCATTTAATCAAATAATATCAAAGCGTTTATTTCAGTTATGATTATCATTTTCATCTTATAAAATTCTCTACATCTTGTTAATAAAAGTAAAATTATAATAAGTTATGATCTAATGCCAACTTAAGTTAGGGGCTGGCCCCATGGCCGAGTGGTTAAGTTTGCGTGCTCTGCTTCGGAGGCCCAGGGTTTCCCGGTTCGGATCCTGGGCTCGGACATGGCACGACTCACCAGGCCACGCTAAGGTGGCATCCCACATGCCACAACCAGAAGGACTCACAACTAAAAAAAAAAATACACAACTATGTACTGGGGGTGCTTTGGGGAGAAAAAGGAAAAAATAAAATTAAAAAAAATGTTATACACTATAGTACATCATTGCTAATTGAGTAATGAGAAATAGCATTTCTATTATAACTGAATAAATTAATTTTATTAAGTCCACATTTTATTCTGAACTGTTTTAGTGATCATAATTTATTGATGTTTTTATAATTTTTCTCGAAATGCATACTAATACATTTATTTGAATTGAAATGTGAGCTTAATTTTTTCCAATGAAAATGAAGTTAGATTTGGCAGGCTAATTTGACCGAGAGCACTGGTGGAAATTTTCATCAATTAAGATAGCTAAATCTGCAGTGGTAAGATAAAAGTATCTCCTTTTAAAAAAAAAACACAACATTTTGCAGAAGTTATTTGAGTAACTAATTTCTCAATCTTTTCTGCGTATACTAGAATAAACAATCTGCCCCTAAATGAAAGACTAACAGCTATATTTATAAATAGGCATTTGATATGTCTTTTTCCAGAAATTGAGAAAGTGAATGACTATAACAACTTCTGGGTAATAAGGTGGGTGATTTCCATTTCTTTCCTTTAACAAAACTAATTGATCATTGTGTTAATTCTTGGCATCTAATCTGAAATGATTTCTAAGAATTGAATGATGATGTGATAAAGTTCTTAGTCCCACCAATTCACGTGAACAGGTGTTTCAGCAGTTACATCTGTAAAAATGAACATTGGGACTTGAATTGATAGTATACCTTTTCTCTTTCTTAGAATGAGTCCACGGTTACATGAACTAATCTGGGAAGAAGAAAATTTACAGCCCCATCCATTTTATTGACACACGTATTTCTGACAAAAACCCATTTATGTTTAACAAATTATGAAAATTTGCATTATTTACATTGCTTTGATCAAAATTAAATAATAAAATTTCCATTCATAGATTTATTATTTTCTTAATTTTCATTGCAGACATGTATGATAAGTTGAATGATAAAAGACTTTCCAGCAAATATAAGACTGCATTTATGGTAATGTTATTTGGGGGAAGTAAATCGGAAGTAACAGTTTAGGAGAAAAAACAATGACTTAAAACAATGATTTAAAGTTCTCAACATTTAAAAGTGCTTGGTGTCCTCCAGATTAAGGACAGACAGACACCAAGGGTTCAAATCCCAGCTCTGCCACCTACTTGCTATATGACCTTGGCAGGTTACTTAGTGTATGAAAATGTTAAGATGGCTCTTGGTTTTCAAAATTCTTTTGGGGGCAGGCACGCCAATAGCTTGAAGACCACTACCTTCATTCAAGGAGAAAGGAAAGGGAGGGCAGAATCAAGACCAAGCCAAGAAGCAGGGGGAAGAAAACAGATGCTTGGAGTGAAGATAAGGCAGCGTTACAGGAGGACTAAGAATTTCTAGTTTGGGGAATTTGGAGGGGAAATCAACGAGATGCAGGGGAACCATCAGGATTCCTGAGGAGCTGCCTCTCCAGCTGCCCACCTGTGACAGTCTGCCTCTAGGAATCCAACTATTCACACTCCGCAGGTCATCCCTCACCTATAAATTGAGCTCTACCCAAGCTCCATGACCTCAACTCCAAACATGGCCTTGACCCCTATTGCTGTGAAAGATAGGACTAAGAAACTAAGCCAAAATGCTTGAAATCAAACCTTTTTTTTTTTTTTTTTTTTTTGGTATTTTCTGACTGGATATGTCACAGGTGCTCATTGAGAAAATGCAAATTCAAGAAAAAGGAAAACAAACAAAATACAACCATTCATAATCCCACCACCCAAAGGCAACTATTATCTACATGTTGATGTAGTTGCATCTACTTTTTTCAATCCATAGTTTCGTATACAATCATGTACCACATAAAGATGTTTTAGTCAACGACAGACTGCATATATGATGGTGGTCCCATAAGATTAGTACTATACAGCCTAGGTGTGCAGTAGGCTATACCATCTAGATTTGTCTAAGTACACTCTATGATGTTCACACAGTGACGAAATTGCCTAATGCATTTCTCAGAACGTATCCCTCTTGTTAAGCAATGCATGTCTGTAGTTGAGCTCACACTATAGATACACGTTTCTATCTTGTTGATGTTGCTTTTCTCACTGAACACTATATAGCGAGAACGTTCAAAATTATCTCTGACTACTTAGTACCCATGAACTTTTCCACTTCAGTTTTCCCTGGATCAGTCCCTTCTTTCTGCCCTAACTTCTACCACTTACGTGCAAGTTTTTAGACTCTCCTAATTCCATCACTGCAAGTGACTCCCAGCTGGTCTGGTCCACCTCTGTTCTCTGGCCTAATACATCCTAAATATAACCTTCAAGTCAGTCTTCTCAAAAGACTGCTTAGAACATGTCTCTTCTCTGCTCAAAACTTCCCAATGTTGCCCCCCACCCCCCAGTACAAAATCCTTAAGCTGGGTCAGAAGACCTTGGACAGACCGATTTACTTTCCATCCTAGTAACTCTGACACAGGCCCTCTGTTCCAACCAAAGTGAGTTACCCACTGCCTTCCAAACATTCCTAGTACTTTAATATTTGAACACTAAATGACTATTTCCAGGTCTCCATCAAGTTTTATAGATTTAGTGAACAACAAAATAGACATGATTCAGGCTCTCTTGAAGCTAATACACTAATGAGGAAAAGAGACTTTTAACAAGTACACATTAACACACAGAATTACAAACTGGGTGTGTGACATGAGAACACAATTTCAGTGCAGAGTTGGGGTGGAGTGTCCCAGGCAAAGCCAATTCTGCTAGGACATGAACAAGGGAGAGCAGTTCAAGATGAGGCTGGAGAGATGAGCAGGGTTACATCTGCTCAGTTAAATTTTTTATTTTCAATGCTGTTCCTCAAATGCCTTTCCTCTTTCTTATTTACCTTTTTGACTACCTTCTTCTTCCATCTTCAAGTTCTGTTTTCTTTTTCCATGAAGCCTGAGAGGTCCCCTCATCTAAGAGCAAACTGTCTGAACAATGATGGCATTTCCGTGTGCCAGTCATGTACATCTACAGCCCAACCATATGCTGCCCATTTACTGGGTCTCTTATGTGCTTTTTTTATCACAAGAGCTTGGATCTTAAGCAGCAACCGTATCTCAAACATAACCACTCCAGAGTGTTCAGTCCTCATATTGTTAAACGGATGAACACAGTTAAATGTGCAAAGAACAGGAAAAAGCCATTATGTATTTGCACTGAAAGGCTAAATGTATGATCCCACTGTGCCAGCAAATTCTTAATCTCACTCATGTCTCTTTCTCAGCCCTCTCCTTTGCTCCTCACACTCCTCCACAGAACAGTGGGGGGAGGTAATTATGGCGGTTTAGTGAGCGAAGTGGGGCTGCTGGCCGGGCAGGAATTCTGACTAACTTTGCATAATTTATTCCTTTTCCTACCACTTCAAGCATTATTTGGGGGCATCCAATGGATTCCTAGGTAAAAACAGTATAAAGTCTAGAATTGTTTAAGAAAATAAGCTCAATAAGGGTGCAAAGGCTGGATCATAATGCACAGACATTATGAAAACAGACATTATGAAAATCATAGTACAAATCACTAGATTTGTGATCGATGTGCTAGATTCATGGTCTTATAGCTATAGAAAAAGATACAGTACGACTGTGGAAAGGGATCAGAGAACAGTCACACAATAAGACTGTAAGAATAGCATCTACAAAGATTATTTTTCTTTTGTAAAGGGCCTAGAGTAAAAAAAAAAAGGCAAACAGATAAATTAACTTCTTTTTAGTACGTAGAATTTTACTTGGAAAAAGGGTTTAACTGCATAGTATGGTTACTAGTTAGAAAAAGGAAAAACAATTCATACAGTGAGAGCTTCTTAAACTGTGAATTAGGTTACTGAGGGAGCGTAATTTACCTGGATTTCGTTGGAATGCCAGAAACAGAAGCTTAAACTAGTAATTTTCAGGCTATAAAACAGAGGAGAAATTGAGGCCTGTATATAATTTCAATAAACACTTTGATAGGATCTATAGTTTTCCAAAGGAAAGTGGTGGCTAAGCCACAAGACCCAAAAATGGCACGTAATTCTGGATGAAGAAAACTCATTTCTGTTAAGAACAGAATCACTTTAAGGACAACAGCCAGGATTTTTGTGGTTCATTAATGTAAGTGTGTAATGTAAATGTAAAATAAGTATAAAATGTAATGCAAAATTTCTAATAAATGTAACGTAATATATGCTTTTAACTATATTGCTGACTTAGAGAAGAAAGTAACATCCTTTATAAAATTCAGTTTTTAAATGTATAAAATAGTGCCAGGGGTGGGTGAGGGGTGGTTATAAAAAAAAAAACTTGCATCTATCAAATAAAATGTGAATAACTATTTTTTTATTTCACTTTTTAATAGCAGGAATTGCTCCCCAACCTTCAAATAAATTAAAATAAATGTAAACCTGTAATTCTACAGACTTCACTTCCAATATTTTCAGTGAAGGTCACAGAAATAAGAACATATTCAGATACTTTTTTTTCTTAATGTAGGAGTATAAAAGTGCTTTTCACTGATCCTAGAAAATTGGCTCTCAGTGATAGTTTATAGTTCTTAGTTTTCCACAACTTTTTTAAACATAACTTTCTTTAAAAGCCAAATTCAAGTGACTTAGGTGGTTTTCACAGGAATATGCTCAAACATTTCAGTCCTGATGTCCAGTGGACTCCGTCGCATAGCTGGTGAGGCACCGCCACGAGAAGTTACAGCCATTCAATAAACTAAGAAGTGAGCCAAGTGGAGAGATTTTTTTTCCAAAGCCACCTACTTTGCAGAGTAAAACAATTAAAAATTTGTATGAAACGGTCTAAAAGGAAACCTTTTATTTCACTAATTTCCAATCCTGCCCTTGATATTTTCCAATTTTTAAATGCTAATTTGAAGCAATTTTACAAGTGAAAACAAACAACAGTAAAGAAGCCTTATCCTTTCATTTTGGGAAAAAGCCAAGAGAACCTTAAATTACAAGGCTAATTGTTTCGAGAAGTCCACGTCCCTTGCCTCAACTCCCCTTAGGATTCCAAATTCTAACAACATCAAGTGGTCAGTTTTCAGGAGCTCTGAGTCCTAGATGATTATTTTAATTTTCAATAGACTAACATTTAACACGTCTTTAAGGTACTGTTTTATGAAATTCTTTCCACGATCACTTTAAGAGTTCGAAAATAAAGTTGTTAGTGACAGGATTTTATTGGAGGAATTTCTGGGATCAGATTTTTAAGTTTTAATTACTTATACACAGAGTATTGTTCTCTTTCCTACTTCAAATATCTAGGCCATAACCTCTGAATTTATGAGGGTGGGAGGCTCTTCATTCTTGCTAATATGACCAATAATTTCCAATTATACCACACTTTATAACATGCACACTATACCCAATATAATGATATGTCATTTCAACGTGGCTAGCCCATGAACTTCTAAAGGTTTAATGGGATTTTGCGTATTTAGAATTTCATCATAAAGGGGCCCTTTGGAATCATTATAACATCAATCCTTTCCCATTAGAAGACTCAACTCTCCTACTAGGAAAGAACATCAGGGCACAAGGCAAAAGCTTAACCCACCCGTAGATTTTAAGCCACATCCTAATAAAAGCTGTAGCACCTGGGGAGAACATTAATAAATGGCAATGATGACATATTAAAAACTTTTTAGTGAATCGAGAGATCAATCATGCAGGCGGACAATGATTGTTATTGAGAGAAAAATTTCTCATGAGTTGAAGTAATATTTAGATCTGCACGTTTTATTCACTACTTTTGGGGAAAAGAACTATGTAATTGGGAGCAAATTAAGTACAAAATAACTCATGTTCCATTTAAGTCACAACTTTCTAACCGTAACTGTCAAGGTTGAATTAATTAGGATATTTAATACCATGGAGAGAGAAGGCTTGCTTCTAGAATTTTTTTAAGGAAAGAAGAAAAGGAATGATATGTAGCTGAAAGAGTTGATCCCCAAGCCTGCTGATAAAAACTGTCAGCCCTTATGTGTGAAGGGTTTATTTTTTTTCTTGAACAAATAGCGTGTCAGTGTTTTTAAGTCAAAAAACTCCACTGAGCCTCCATAAACCCTGATTGCATTTCTATACCTTAAAAACCTTATGTGAATGGTCCTTGATTTTTTTCTTGTTCCTCAATACATGAGGGATAAGTATATGAATACTCTTATAGTCCATTATGAATGTGATTCTAACCTGTAGGGAAGGAAATGGGGACAAAAGGAGTACCAATGAGACCCCACTGTCCTATGGATGTTAATCATCCCCAGTTGACATGTAGCTTTGAGAGCATGTGGATATGCACACCCAAACACCCACAATTAGTCCAGGGTAGAATTTGAGCTCCACCTGAGACTATATAGGTAATATTTCAAACTGATTGGCATTTCCCCCCTGTGGCCTTATGCATAATAAAGTCTTCACAACAGACTTTGGAAATCATTAAAGTCTGACTGAGGAACACATGAAAGTAGACTGTCAACGCCTGGCCACTCAGAAGCTCTCTCTCCTGGCTAGGAGATGAAACAGGTCTTTGCATTTACTTCCTCTCCTTCCTCCTTGCATGGCCCACTTCTGGCGGCACGTCCTTCCTCATTTGCAGCAGCTCCATCAGAAGGTGGTAAGGGGAAAAGAGAAAATTTAATCTGCAAACTTGACAGTCAGTCTAGGAAGAGTTTTGGTAATTGAATCTACTTGCTGAAACCAGGTTTGAGGATTATTATATTACTGCTGCTTTTCTATCCAACTCTAGTCGCCAAGGCTAGCTGAAAGTTGACTATACAAACCTCACTTTATTTAATTGACGCACCCATGAATTAAATGTACGCTGACTACAAAACATCCCATTTTAAAGGTAACATTGAAATTTGCTGCTTGAACAGACCATGTAAGTCCTTATTTTAAACAAACCAAAACCCTAATTCTTCCGTAAGAGCATAATCACCCTGCCCCCAATTTATCAGCTTTAAAGAGTTAATTTTCTGGAAGTAGCATACATCTAAAAAAAATTTCACTAAGGAAACAGTGTAAACGCCAAGAACATATGCTTTAAACTCGATCAGATGTAGTAAAGAAATATTTCAAAATTGAGAGAGAAGAGCAATACAAAAAGTCAGCATCTGGTAAGAAATACCCAAAAGAAAGAAATGATTATATTCAGTCTTTTTTTTTTTAAATGAACGTCACCTTTGTGTCACAAGTATTTTTCCTTTCCTCTCTCAGTAAGTCAGCCTGAAATCTCATTCTAAATCTATAATCAATCTTTCTTTTTTTTTTCCCCACTGTAATCCCTTAAAACTCTGGCCTATCACACACACTTTTGACACTGATGTGTGTTTTCTTCTGGATTGCCGGATTTGCTTAATGCATATGTCAAGTATCAAACTGCTTTGCATCCTTGACTAGCGGGATAAAAGACCCTATATAAAGATTTGCTCATAAAAAGAGTTAAGAAGGCAGTCTTGAGTCTTAGGAAAAGTCTACACTAACCAATTGTTAAGTGCATGAGCAAAAAATGTTAAGGACTAGAGCAATGCTTGCTGATTTTTCCACTAATATGATCGACGTATAATTAAGCAGACAGAGAAAGCTTCAAGTAACACTCCCATTCTGTGCTAGTTGGCTATTTGACATATATGAGTTATCAGCAAGGCTAAATGGCTCTCAGAGTTTAGGCCACTGGCAAAAACAAAAATGTTTATACCATTACAAATATTTAATGGAGTCCAAACTTTCAGAAAATAAATCTCCTGAGATGTGTGAACAAAGAAACAGGGCAGATACTGGTTAGCTCTTCGAATTCCAGTTACCAATTTGATATGATAACGACTCTAATTTCTAATAAGAAGAAAACTTCTATTAATCAGTGCTGATACAAACAAAAAAATAAATCCAAATTTTTAAATGTAGCAATTTTCCCCTTAGATATTTTACTGTATTTAAAAACCAGTAATAGAAAACACTTGCCAAGTTCATTTAGTCTCTGACTGAGGCTCACATATGTGATCTCCTAATTTACAGCTTGCACGTACAGATGTTCACACTTAGTAAAAGGGCTTCTTAATAGCTTTTTTTAATTAAAAGTGTGTTGATAATAGGTGTTTTAAACATATCCAAACAACACAGCTGAACTGACAAATACCTGTCTTCATGCCCTTCCACGTCTCACATCGTGGCAAGATTTTATGAGAGAGAAAAGATTATGATTCCGTAGCATGTATATAGAATAAATGTTACCCCCAAAAACCTGCAAATGAAATCTTTCATTAATTTTTCTCTCTATGATCTGTTTCCAAGTAGAAAATGTTAGATTGCTACTAGGCTTATGTAGCCGAAAGCAGAACCACACAGCCGTTGCTCGCTGCCTGCAGTTTTTTTCCTTTGCAAAACTTTGAACCCCGTCCAGCTTTGACACACTGCCTCTTCAGTTAATAACTATCAAGTTTCCCCTTGTCTCCTGTCTACTTTTCTTTGAGGCAATTGCGCACTCAGCACCCCGAGATAATAACACACATCTATAAGATAAAAGCAATGGCATTAATGTAATTGTCTGCCTCTCTCTCTTTAGCCTAATCTTTTTTTTCCTTCAGTTTTGACTGCCTGTGTGACACCTGTTTTTGTCTCCTCTGATCCTACGACAGGTTTTCCGCTGACAAGGTTTTTGCCTGACAGAGATTCTGCAGACAAGAACATAATAAAATATGAAGAACTGCTTGTCAGAGTTTCTGCCAATGCTCACATGAAATAAAGAAAAAAAATGACTTTTTTTTTTTTTTATAAGCGGCCCTGTTGATGGTCGCTTTTGGCCTGTCAGGAAAAAGACCTCCCTGGCCAATTTCTCTAAGCCAAACAGGTGTTTTCTTTTATGTTAGAGGTTGATTTGTTTTTTAATTTTTACTGATAGTGGAAAACATGAACAGCCGAAAGAGGGGGAGGGGAGAAATTCTTATCCTCAGATTTTTGCAGGCAAAGGAGTATTTGAGAATAAAAGTAGAAGATATTTCACTCAAGACCAAATCTTCTGAATAAAACAAAAATGCCAACATCTGTTAATGATCAAATAAATTTAACTTCTCTAAAATTTACTTCCTGGTAAGTTAGGCTACTAAAACCTCCCACCCACCTTTCACTTGTTTTGTTGTCTGAAGACATACAGGAATATAGCAGACTGAAGGTTGGAAGAGAGAAATGCAAGGTGTCTGCAGGCTGTGCTTACCACCCAAAAGGGGAAGGGGCTGCTGGAAAAGGGACTGGCAGTTGGCAATCAGAGACTCTCAGATACACTTCAGAGTTTCCACACACCTTTGTTCCGAGTGCTGCACGTGGGAGATGCTGCAGTGGGCATCACCACACAGAGAGGAGGAAGTGCCCTTCCTGAGCTCCCATCCTCAGAGGGATCGGCGTACACAGAAACCACCCTTCCGGTCTCAGCGAAGTGCACAGAGAGCATACCGAATGGAACACAACTGCTCCTGGGGGCGAGGGAGATCCCTCTTCCCCGATGACCAGGGCAGAGGACAGACTGGACAGGATCAATAGGGCAGCAAGAGTGAAGGCACGAAGGTTGGAAAAGAGTTCCCAGTGATGGGGGAAGCAAGGACAAGAGCCTGAGTGGTTTTCAGGATTCTTGCACCCATACTAACTCCCCTACTGGCAAACCACTTCAACCTAAGTAAGTTTCATTCTCCAAACATATTCTCTCACACCTAGAACAGCCGTGTCGAACAGAAACATAATTTGAGTCACATATGTAATTTTAATCTTTCTAGTCTCATTTAAAAAGTAAAAAGAAAAAAAAACACAATGAAACATTTTTAAAAACTTATTCTATGTAATCCAATACATCAAAAATATTATCAATATGTATAAGAACAATTCTGAATGGATATTTTATATATTTTTTTAAAGATTACATCTCCCAATCCAGTGTATACTTTATACTTACAACCGATTGCAATTTGGACTAGCCCCATTTCAAGTGCCCGGGTCCACAACTGTGGCTTCCTTATTGGTCAGCCAGTTTGAGAGCTTCCTTTGCATTGCTTGGCCATGCAAACTATCCTTTCAATTAGATGGGTTTGCGCTTACATTTAGTGTCACTTGACCATACAGCAGGCTAGGAGGCCAGGAGTAGGGATTTCCCTGGGTATCAAGGAGCAGCTCCAAGGAGAGAGGGACCTTACTACTGAGCCCCTTAAGAGATACTGCTCATGAGTCTATCCAATTGTGGCAGTTAACTCTTTAAAATACTTTCTATACAATGCTGGCTATATGCTCACTAACTAATAACAGATTAATTCAAGAAGCTTTTGAAAAGTTACAAACATCTACCCTCCTAGAAGGCAAAACCTGGTAAGGAATAGGATTCATAAACATTTTATGCCTCCCACAATACAAGTCAGAATTTCTCTGATATACCGTATTAATTTCACCCTGTGAATTCATTCTTCAATAAAGGGGTGGGAGGGGCATGGCCAAGCTTGGAAGAAGTCATCACTTATGATACAGTAGAGAAGGCAGAATGGTCGAGAGCATCCACATGATATTGCTGAGGCATACTGGGTCCCCATGACCCAGAAGAACCTTAGTGGATCTCAACAGCGCACCTGAGTAAAACAAGAGGAGCTGAGCATGCTTCATTTATAACCCCTTCAATTTGTGTTCTGCTTAACCTGGTGAACTCCAGTTAATTAAGATGTTCCTATAAACAATTAAGCTTCCTGTAGGATCGTTAGCAAGATATAAAAATTTATGATGTAATAAAGTGCAATAAAATGATAAAGTGGCTAGCCCATCAAAGCACTTCGCATACAAGAATATAGGTGTGAAAATAGGCAAAAGTAGCCTTAACACTGTCTAAAATTCATCTACTTCTGGTTTTTAGAGTTTTGACAGATAAGTACTCTTACAATTCGATTTCAACTGGTCTGCACTTCTCAAAATGTGACTTTCGGGATCCAGTGTTTCCGACTTCTGTGCAAATAAGGGCTCAAATGACATTTTAGGGGAAATAGAAGGTATGGAACCAGACTGGATTTGCTAGGGAAAACAAGTTCACCTGGGGAACACTTGGCCCCACAGCCAAAAGAACTAGTGACCTAAACTCTGTCTGGGCACTGAGGAAACCTACCCTGGAAGGGAAAGGCGGCTCACCCCACCCCCTTCCACATCCGCACCGTAAGTGAGGCTCTAGGGATTATCATTAAGTCCACTCTTGCATTTAATCCTCCTCAAAACCTCACTGTGATATTTAGGTACGTTCCTGTTAATATCTGAATTTACAGATAAAAGAACTGGGGCTTACTAACTAGACACTGACATGGGATTTGACCAGATGCCTGGCCACACCCAACTTTTAACCACTAAACTACGAAAACATGTCTGTCATGTCCTCAAGATTGAAGTTCTATTTCTGTAAGAGTCTAGCAATAAAAACAACTAACTTATTAAGTGGATTATTTTATTTAATCCTAAGAAGGACCCCACAAGCTAGGCACTACTATTATCCACATTTCACAGATGAGAAAACAGAGAGTGCGTAACTTGGCCACAGTTCTACGGATAGTAGGTGGTAGAGCCAGGATGTGAACCTAAACAGAGTTGTACTCTCACCTACTTTTCTATCATGCCTCCCATTTGTGCACCTGAAGCTTCTTCATATACTGGGGCTCAGCTCTGTAGGTTTCAACCTCAAGATCCTCCCCCAGAAACTCCTCAGCAGTGGGCCGGCCCTGTACACTTTAGAGGCCAGAATTTACCAGATGCACCTTATGTTCCAGCTGAATAAAATGGAGCTGGAAAAAAAATCTGGGAAGCTAATAGGCAGAGAGCCCAGGACTTTGAAGGGGAGGCACTGTTTGTGCTGTGATTAAAAAAAAAAAAAACTTTAGGGAGTTCAAAGCCCCATCCCAAAGGTGGGCAGGCTGAGAAACAAATCAAAGTAAGCAGCTCAGGGACACAATAAGAATATAGTTAATGCCATTAATCAAGCACCGAACCTTTGCATTTGTGAGGACGTCCTCCCTTTAAAGCATATCAGCTGTGATCAGGGAGTAACGGAGAGAAGCAGAAGAGGACACGGTGCCCTCAGGTCAAGCAAAAAGGTTCCTGTGCCAGGCAGGAAAATGGCCTTGTTTTTGCACTCTAAAGTAAAAATAAGTGGAGAAATGTTCAAGGACTTTGTGCGTGGAGAGACCAGAACCCAGCTGCCTCACCAGAGCTATGAGCTGGTTTCCCTAGGTGAAAGAGGATTTGGCAGCTAGGCAAGCCAGGTTTCAGTATGACAATCTGGAAGAACTAAGTCTACTAGAAAGCATCAGTTGTCACCTCTTCCAAACCAGTGCACCAGGGGAAGAGGACTGTGGTGTTTCTACCCACGTGTTTCTAACCAGAGCCCTAGAAGCATGACCTCCCACATCTTCCCAAACGATCATGTTCTCACTTTGCGCCACTGCAAAGCCTGCATTTACTCCCCAGTGTGGAGGAAATCAAGCCAGAACCTTTCTTACACTTTTCACTAAATCCTAAATGACCCCCTGCAACAATTCTCTCCCAAAGCAAAATTCACTCTTGTTGGAACAATCTTCAGGGCAGCAAAGGGGTCCAGGGCTTTCTCACAAGTTAATATCTGGGAGCATTACCTTCCTTTGTCAGAGGAAACTCAGCTTTACTCACCCTCCTCTCTTAATCTTGACAAATTTACAAATTATCTTATAGAAACTGCTGCTGAGTTACTCAGAATGAGCATGATGTCAGAGAACTGTCATGCTTTATTGCTTATGATGGAGGACTTCCATTTGGGGTGGGAGGGGGAGAAGACTGGGAAGAAAGAGGCTGGGGAAGGAAAGGTTACTACGACTTTAGTTATACTGGCTTTTGGACTCAAGTCAGGGAGAATATTACAGAGTTAGCAGTTGGGGATAAACTACTTTCACAGATGTTTAGACAATTCATAAGAAGAGCACAGACTGGGACAACTAATAGACATGTGACCTTTCAAGGGGTAAAATGAAAAATTACTGGTTTTGATCCGCCTTGCTTAAGTCCATATAAAGCACCAGGCTGCCAACAAATTTGAGGAATTTGTAAACAGAAAACTGAGATCTCGAGATTCTAAACGTAGGACTGTCATAAAAGATTTTTGATTATAGACTGCTCCAAACCAATGCCCCTGATTTATGCAAATGAAGCCTAACCAGGATTTTCTTTTAGGTGTACACTTGCCAGATTTAGCAAATAAAAACAGGACATTCAGCTAAATTTGCATGGTACATGCTATACTAAAAGAAATTATTTGTTGTTTACCTGAAATTAAAATTTAATGAGATGTCTTATATTTTCTTTTCTTTTATTAAGGTATAACTGACATACAACATTGTATTCGTTTTAGTGTACAACATATCCTATATTTTCAATTTGGGTATGGGTCTCTATAAATACCTCTGTTCTGATAAGACATATCAAGTAAGGAGCTGAGAATTCAAATTCAATGACGCTGAGAAAAAAAGAGAAAAATTACTTCCAGTGAATTATAAAAAAGAACGGTTTGAAATTAATGGATTATATGAATATTAAGTCTTACACTACATTAAACCATAAAACTGGTTGGTATCTGACACTAAATTAACTTTATGCTGCTCACCATTTCCTGTGGCACAGAACTGAAGAACCAAAGGATCCTTGGCACAGTACTTTACATATGATGTATGTTTAATAAATACCTATTCATTGATGATCCACATGATGCAGGCCAAGTCTGCTCATTGACATGAAAAAAATCTGAACAGTGTGGATACTGGCAAGAAAGCAGCTGGCTTGATGAACAAATAATGAAAGTAATAAAGTGGGACTATCTCTTCCTTGAATGAACTGCAAGTAGTAAAGAGAAATCACATTTATAGAACATAATAAAGAAAATGTCTCAAGAACTCCAGTGCAACAAGCATTCTCACAAGCAGACCTCAGCCAAAGGAATTAACTAGCGTTAATTCAGATTGCTTGGAAATGAATGAAAATTCTAACATTCATGAAGCTTGGTGGAATGGCACATCCTTTCGGTGTAAAGTCAAAGTATTCTATAAAGAAAATAATTTGTACTGAGAAAGCTGCTGTGGGGTTCATTAAGCTATGGGATACATTTTTTATTCATCACCTTCATATCCTTGGCCAAATGCTTACTAGACACACAAAGAAACAGTGAAATTTTTTTTAAAAGTAATTTTAACAAATGGGCTTCATCAGAAGTAAAAATTACTCATCTAGTAAAGGAAATAAATTACCTTTCTAAAATCTTCCCACCTCTTTTATCGACAGACAAATCAAATATACCCCATCACGAAAAAAAACCCAATTTTCCAATTATCTTGGATTATCATTAAATATTTCCTAGAATCATTTAGAATATAGTTTACTTTTTAAAAATTTTTACTACTTTATTTATATTAATTTAGCAGTTTAGAAATAAAGTCTTCATCTAGACTAGGCACTTTAAAACTAATTTGCAAATAATAAATAATAAAAATGGTCTGGTACAATAGTTCTCAACCTTTACACCATGTCGCCAGTTTTTCCCAAAGACAACGAAGTCCTAGGGGTAAGACTTCTCATTAGAAGCAGCTTCCTCAAAGGAGAATGATGAATAGGGAGCAGTGTTCCTCCCACCCCCCACCCTTACCTACCACTGGGTATATAGTGGTAATACTTGCTAATTTCTAAGACTATGCGAAATCTTTGGTGGAAGCTTCAATTCTGCGTATGTTAGAATTATTACTTTAGTGTGGTGCAAAAGGCTCAAAATGCAACAATTTCTACCAACATAAGCACTTATGTCACTAGAAAAGAAGCCCATTACTGCTCTTATCCTGATAACTCATTTTGGCACTTCCGAACCAAGAAGAATTAAAACTTGCAGGAAATGTTTTTTGTCTTTTTTTCCCCCAAGACTCACTCTGATCATTTTAGGTGAATGAGAAAAAAGCAAAGAAAAGATAATGCAAACAGATAAAATATAGTTGCTAAATGAATCAAGTGGCAGCATGGCGGAGGGCTTTATCCAAGGACTCAGAACAGAAATATGACAAAATTAGAAACTGGGTTATACACTATGGACATGGACATCCTATACCAAAAAAAGGTTGTTTTAAAGTTAAATTCAATAAAGCCCTGTTTTCTAGTATCACAGTGAAAGAGCTGAAATTCCTTAATGGGGAAAAAGGGAAGGAAATCCTTTATTAATTCAGTGGGAAATACCCATTTGTAGTCAAGGAACCGTTTTTGTTTTTCTCCCTGCCTTAACTCAGTGGTGCTAAAGATTTCAAGGAAATAATTTGTGAAAGCACCACAACCCAATGAGTAATTTCACAACTCAGGTGTTACAGTATGATGAATTAATCACTCACTCCTTTAATTTTCTAAAACTTCTTTCTCAAGATTTTTATAAAGCAGCTAATGTCAATAATTCAAGCAGATTTAAGAAGCAATCTGGAAGGCAATGAAACGAGTGAGTGTGTGTATATATATATATATACACATATGATATATAATGATCCATGAAATCCAACATCTTATGAAGAAACTGAAGATGCTGCTAACAAAGAAGACATAGGAAGACATTTATTCAAAAGAAGCCAACAAATTTCTAAAAATTCTTTCTGTAGGTAACACCTGATTTGTGCATTTGGTTATTTTTTAGCAGCAAACATGAAACTTTTTTTTTAAAAAAGAAAGATTGGCACCTGAGCTAACATCTGTTGCCAATCTTCTTTTTCTTCCTTCTTCTTCTTCTTCTCCCCAAAGACCCCCAGTACATACTTGTATGTTCTAGTTGTGAGTGCCTCTGGTTGTGCTATGTGGGACGCCACCTCAGCATGGCCTGATGAGTGGTACCATGCCCATGCCCGGGATGTGAACCGGCGAAATCCTGGGCCACCAGGGCAGAGCGCATGAACTTAACCACTCGGCCACGGGTGGTCCCTGAAAAATTTTTTTAACAGCACAATAAATAGGTGGAGTGTGTTCACTGCTATGACGAAACACTTCTGCGAGATGTATCTCAGTAGTTGTACGGCTGTTCCATCCACTTTCAGAGAAAAATCACACACTAGAAAAAACAAGTTACTTCCTCTTTGTTCTATACATGGGACATCGTACTATGTAAGGCGGCCAGGAAGACGGCTGTGTCTCACCTCTGAGCTAAAATACTTGGAGACATGATTTCAGGGCTTCTGTGCAGGGGGAGAGAATGAAGCAACTGGTTGAAATGCTAAGGGCAAAAGGAGTGGGCGCTCTCATCCCAAGGCCAACTCAAAAGCTAGAAGCCACCCCCTCACTGTCACATTTGCCCTAACGAACAGGGGAAGAATGGGATTTGTCTAACTGCGTGTACATATTTTGAATTGCATACACATATATCTCTGTTGTGGCGGAAAAGAGAGGTCAAGGTGATAACGGTGGTGAGGGAAAGTTACATCTGAGAAACTCCAAAATTAATATCCCAGAATCACAGAATTTCTAATGACACAGTAGGAAAAGCACAGCTTGGTGTAACAGAAATACCTTATTCAAGTTTGGTGAAAAATCACATCCTTCAGAAAGCTTTAGAAACAACCATTGGCCAAGAATAATTTATGTTGTTCGAAAAGGAAGAAATATTGCCTTTTTCCCCCATTACACTACTAATGTAATATACATGTGGAAGTTGGACAGATAAAACAAACTGGTGACACAGTAAACTTTTATACTCACAAGGCTACCACAGTAGATATATGATGGTAACACAAGATGGCTTTGGAAAAACTGTGAGTAAATGAAAAGTCCTTTGTTTAATGATTGACTCGCCTTTATTGCTCATTCATTGTCCAGTTTGTTACTTTTTTACACGTATTATTTACTTTAAAGGTTTCGTATATTTTATCTTTAATTTTCACAATAATCCTGGCAAAGTAGGTATTATTATTCCTATATCACAGATAAGAAAACTGAGATGCAGAGAGTTGAGCTACCTGCCAGTGAAGGTGCAGAGCTGGGATTTGAACCCAAGCCGCCTTCATGATTCTTGACGGACTTGGGACATCAGCTCTGTTCCTATTACCTAGCAAAGCCAGTACTACTCCAGGGAAAGAAGAATATTTAGGAAGTGCTATGGGCTGAATAGTGCACCCCCCCCCCCCAATTCATATCTGGAAGCCTTTACCCCAGTCCTTCAGAAGGTGATTGTATTTGGCGAGACGGCCTTTAAAGAGGTGATTAAGTTAAACTAAGGCCTTGAGGGTGGGTCCTAATCCACTCTGACTGGTATTCTTGTAAGAAGAGGAAATCTGGATGCACAGACACACCAGGGGCGTGCGCCCACAGAGGAAAGACCATTTGAGGCCACAGCGAGAGGGCGGTCACCTGCAAGCCAGGAAGAGAGTCCTCAGAATGAAACGAACCTTCACGACTGACACCCTCACTTTGGACTTCCAGCCTCCAGAACCGTGAGAAAATGAATTTCTGATGTTCCAAGCCACCCGGGCTAGGGTATTTTGTTATGGCAGCCCTGGCAAACTAACATAGGAAGAGAGAAGAAATTGTCCAATGTAGTACCATATAAACACAAATGGTCAAAGTAACGGCAGCTCATCCATTGTTCACAACTGCACTGAGAGTTGTTAAAGATTTTGGCTGTGCTGATGTAGCAGAAAAGAGTTCCATTCCTGGGGGCACCAAGGGACTGTGGCTATGTCTGCCAGGCACACCCCTTCCAGTGTGTTCCCCTCATACGACTGTATCTACCTCTTCTCTCTCACAGAAACATGGCTGACATGTCCTCACAATGCCAGATACACGCCCTAACAAGCAAGGTACATGATAAATTAAAAGCATTTCACGGCACGGCCCGGTGCTGCTACCTCAGATCTTGCTAGAATAACATGACATTTATAAAAATACAACCCACTGGATATTTGGCACTGCTTGGGAATGAAGAATATGTCCACTTAAGAGCCAATACCCCAGGCTGTCAAAAAAATCTCAAGCCAGGATTTCTTTTATAAACATTACCTATCTTTTAAAATTCTACAGTCTAGGAAGTGAAGAAAATGTCTCTGCTCCTTTCCAAGTCTCCTTTCGCCTAAATGTAAAAAACATAAACCATACCTAAGAACATGTTAAATGCTCGGTCAAGGCACACTGACTGAACAGCTCTGCGCATCTGGCAGAAAGCCTCAACACTTCCAGCCTTCGCCCTGGGTCACCCTCGCCCCTGACACACACCTATACAGAGCCCACACTCCCCACCAGCACCGGCCACCTCCAATCCCAACGCACACTGAAAGGGGGTATTTACAGATTATTTTTTCAGATACCAGCCAAATAATGTTCCCGTTCAGTCTCTTACCCACCTTAGACCATACAAAATTTAACATCTGGGAGGATAAATGCAGCCCCTAACGCATATGACAAGGGTGAGCAGTCATCAAGGAGTTCTCCTCAAGCAAAGAGGATTTGCCAGCTTCCCTCTGAGGTCCAAGCCCTGAAAGGCCAACTGTGGTATGTTTGAGTTTCCATCGGGCCTGGTGCTGGCTGGCTGCGGCTATGTTCAGTCAGAACCCCACAGCCCAACTGTCCTATAAACATCTCGCCCTTCTGCCGAGAGCGGCTCGCCCAGCCTCACTTCTTGGAGCAGAGAATATGCTATTTGCGAGCTGCAGGCTGAATGTTAACTAACACTTGGAGCACAGCTGACCCCTCTCTTCGCCAGGCCAGTGACTGCTCTGAAAAAATACGCACATTCACATGAACATAACGAGAACGGGAAGAAAAGTCCAGATTTTCCTCACCATGTGCCACCCAGCCATGTTTACACTGATCGCAAGTCCTCAGGTTAATCTTCCCCGGCTGAAAACACTCACATGTGCAGTTTACCAGTGTGCAACGGATGGCCTGAAAAATAAAGGAGGGAAAAAAATGATCAGCCTCTGTTCAAAGGTACTATATTTCTTCACTATTTTAATAAATAATATCACTGCCATTTTTAAAGGCTTTATGTTGATAGGGGCCCGGAGAGTTTTAAAAATAAATTTTGAAACCATCAAAATCTCTTACAAAAAAAGTGTAAGAAAAAAACCCTCGTTCACAAATAGAATGTCTCATGTTATTTATATGTAACCTTGAAATTAGAAACGTAGACCGAGCAGAGTAAGAATAAAGGATTACATATTCTAAAAGATGCTGGACATCAGAGATCCAAGAGAGAAAAAAGTATTGCTGCTACTATATATTTCCACTTAAGTTTATCCACTTGGCAATAATGCAAAAAGCATATATTCTAATAGAATAATGTTCAAGTGGAATGTTGGTGAAAGTAAAATATGACATATAAATATTATTATTAGAATATTACTTTTCTTCTGCTGAGTTTCATTTAAATGCTTTGTTAATCTTTCAGATACATTTTGAGAGACACTCCCGTTGGCCCAGCATCCTGCTGGTATTATTTATCACTTCCCAATTCCTTGGTTTTTTCCCCCTTGATTTATTAATTCTATTTTCGTTCGTATTTTCAAAAATACAAAACAACCTTCCTTTCATTTTAACGATGATATAAGAAAATGAGTTTAAATTTGTTTTTAGATCAGATGTAGAATAGGAAAACCCATTTATGTGAACATTTTATATCTGGAACAATCCAACCGTATCTTAAAAAACTGGAAAACACACTCAAAAATCTTTCGTTTCTTTACAAGTACTTTAAAAAACTGTCTCACCAGTTTATATTATAAAGCGAATCCATAGGAAATCAGCATAAATGAAGTGTAACTTTTTATGGATAAAAACCTATGCTTAAGAATTGTGCTAAACCTGACCTATGCTCCTAGACTATAGTTAATAAATTTATCTCATACATTTACTTCTAATTTGCATGGAAATTCTGAACACTGAAGGGGATTTAGTCCGATCATTCACAGATTAACAATCTACCGTAACTACCTGAACTGCCAGGAAAAGATCTCTCTACAGCTTTAGTCCCCATCAATGACTACTGATGTGGGGAAGGGTGGGTGGAGGGGGAGGCCTGGGGGCTACCTGCAACTGCCATTCCACGCCTGAGAGCTACGCTCGCTCACAGCGCTCCAGATGCTCATATTCCTGGAACCATTTGGATTTTTATATAAACTGTCTCATTTGTAACAGACGGTATTTTAGATATTGTTAACATGGTTGGGCAAAATTCCATTTACAGAGAATAAGACTGAACAGGCTTTTACTGTGCCCTATGCTTTGGATCAGTCAAGTTTAAAATATTTCTCTTTCGTGAACGAACATTAAATCCACAGGTCCCTATTCCGTTTCCGATTAGAGTCCTCACTGTGGATTCCTTTCCTACTTCAGCTCCATCCCTAATTTGCTCCTCTATTACCACTAGAGAAATACTCAATTGTATAACCCGCCTGATATTTCAGGGTCTCTCTTCCAATGTCAACAGTCCAACTAGATATTAGGTAGGTTGTAAAACTCTGCTGTATGTATTAATGATTAAAGGAATCAGTAATAAGAAATAAAGACACCAGAGGAAATGCTGACTACATAAGAATAATATATGTATTTGTAGGTTATAAGGGGAAATATTTCTTCCCAAATTTCTTATTTCAACTTCAATAATTTACTGACTGAGCAACAGATCAGATCATCCCAGGTTAGATATAAGTCTTTAAATAACACGTTCATTAGTTAATAAACTCGCAACTTGATTGTACTATGCTCAGAAAACACCAAAACAGTTTAGAGGGCAAAGTTTCTACTAAAAACAAGGCACTTTACAAACTATCCAATTACAAATTCAGATACGGCAACCACGTTGACATTAAAATATTCATACTATCTGAAGTGTGATAATAAAAGCTTTCATAAATACTAAAAAAAACAAAAAAGCAAAAATTCTACTTTACTGAAATTAAGAGATGACCAATAAAAAGAGATGGTCTCTCAAGGACTATATGTTAACTCTGGCACAAAAGACTTTTTAAATCATTAATTTGATAATATTTAATTATTTTATGAAAATAGCCTGATTTTGCCTCACGTTTATAGCACACTTTTGTCAACTTTAATTATAGCTATATTCAGGACCAGAAGAAATTCAGACTGTAAATTTGCTCTGTTTTTATGTATATTTATTTATTCACTGGTTGAATCATTCGTTCACTTTACTCTGAACTAGTTTATGATTCAAATATTTTCTCTTCCTAAATAACTTTTATACATCTGGCACATTTGGGAATTCAAATTTTCAGATCATCATCCTTTTTTATGAATTCTACTCTTTTTGTACCTAAACATATAAACATTGGAACACCTCAACTCCTTTTATATATAAACACTTAAGAACTGGAATATCCATTTTGTGCTGCTATGAATTCCAGAAGGTCTATTTGTTTTAAATTCAGATTTATATAGACTACAATGGTTCCTTAAGGGAATTATATATATTTAAACAATATGGTCTAAATAAATATTTTGAGTAAGAGACTATTGTGGCTTCAAAGGAAGTTTTATTCTAAATAACATTTTTGAAACAGCATACAACTTTGACATACTATTTATTCACAACAAAATAGAACCAATGTGATCACTTGCCAACTCACCCACACTTTAAAAAACTAAATTATCATAAAACTATCAAAGCCAGTTAAGCCTCAAAAATGTACATGCTTTACAAGGAGACAGTTAGGAAGAGAAGAAATGGATAAACGTTCATTTTTGTGAGCACACTCATTTTTTCCTTCATTCAGCTGATGTATGAGGGGCTATCCACTCAATGCTGGGCACTCTGACCTACAGAAAAAGCCAGAGATGATGATGAAGGGGCAGAAAGGGGACACCAGGAAAACAGCAGACAGTTTAGTCAGATTGTTCCCACTTGTCTACGCTGGGATCCTTAATGCACATCAAGCTAGCAACCCCACCACGCTGCAGGACCCCAACTCATCCAGAGCTCCCTGTAACTCTTTCCTCCATCCTTACATGACCAGTTTTCCTAACTCCCCACGAACAATAATACAAATTTTCTTAAGCCTGCACTTATTAAAAGTAATTATTCCTTCTGCTTACCTTTACCACGGATTTCTTGCAAGAAAAATCCATGCACCCAGTACCTACTGCTTCTACTTCCTTACCACCACCTACATTTTAATTTTGCAATCTAGATTCTGCCCCACATGTTCCTAAAACTGCTTTTCTCCAAGAGGAATGTTCTCATCACATCTGGCCCCTTTTTCTAGTCTCCTTGTCCTCTCAACCTCGATGCAGCTTGCATCACTAACTCGCCTTCATTCCAGGGCTGTAGAGACCAACTATCCTAGTTTTTCTGGCAGCAACTTCTCACTCACTCTCCACTGTAAATAAATACAGGTGTTTCCCACGGTCAGGCTCTTCGTTCTTTAATTTGGCAACTTCAACCCCTCCTATAGCTTCAAATAACATCACTATGCAAAAACCATCACTTTGGAGCCTAGCGCTGTGTTAAGAGGCAGGAAATGGATGGCAGGGTCCCCATGCTCAAAGACTGGACACAGTTTGTGGGCAAGTAGTTTAGAGATCCTAAGGACAGAAGCAATCCCTTAAACAGGTTTGAGAAGCACCATCTCTCCCTTTTTATTCCTCTGTCTTTGCTTCTACCAAAGGTAGCATTTTTTATTTATCTATTAACAGTAAATTATTACCTGTTACTATTAACAATAACTAGATTTACTGGGTATTTGCGATTTTCCACATACTGTGCTAAAAACTTTACAAATATTAGCTCTCTTAATCCTCAGAAAATATCATGAGGCTGGTACTATTATTACCTTTATTTTGCAAACAAGGAAACTAAGGTAGAGACTATTAAGTATCTTACCTAAAGCCACGCAACTAGTCAAGTCACAGGAACCAGATGTAGGTCTGTGTAAGCTCTCAATCCCTCTGGCTGAGAATCTGCAGTTACAATCCCATTCACAGCTAGGCAGTCATGGGGCAGAGCCTCCCTACCTGCCTGCCATCCAGCCCCGACTGGGTACTACAAACTCCTGCACATCCGTCAGATTGCAACTCAAATACTGCTTCCATTCCCCAGGGCAGATGCCCTCATCTCCTAATCAAGGCAAGTTACCCACCGGTCTTCTGTTTCACCAGGGATCTTGCTGTCACAGCACTTATCACAGTTACCAATATTGTATTTACCTATAATTTATCTATAATTGATTATAGATAAATATAGTATTAAATATACACATCTGTGTGATTATCTGATTAAGGTTCATCTTTCCCTTGAGGGCACAGCATGTCTGTTGGGCTTACAATGTAATAGGTACTCAAAAGGCACTTGAAGAAACAGGATCCTCTGAGCCTCTCTCTTCATCTGTACAATGATGGTAACAATAACACCACTAGAGTGTCAAACGACTTAAATGAAACAATGAATATAAAGCATGGGGAACTGTGTATGACCTCAAAAAACTTTCCAAATATTATATTTGAATTATTTTTTTCTTACGTTTCTTCCCACTGTATTAAGTTTTTCCAATGCCTTGTAAAATGCTTAACACATATTTAGTGTTAATGAATAAATGAACACTTTGACATACATGATGCCATATTATTCATAATACAATCCTCTAAGGTGGGCACCACAGGGCTTACTATTTCTAATACTGAGGTTCAGAAATGTTTATATGGGTGTTACATAGTTCTTAAATGATAGGGTGGATTTCCCAATTATTAATCCATTTATTTCTATTACTTCTAGAAAAAGGAAGAAAACATAAAGTTAAAACCAGTAAATTATAAATACTCACGTTCAAAAGCATATTTAAAATACATGAAGTAGGCCAATTTAGTATAAAAATACTTAATCAAGGTTTGGTCAATAACACTTTTATACTTGAATATTAAATAAGAGGGCATTTTAAAGTATCCTGGATGAGTTCCAAAGCCCTATTCAAATAATAGATTCTGTTATCACTAAAACTGAAGCCTCTTTAGCTTTAATATACTCCTAGCTGGCTCGAACTGCACATACGTATATGTGAACTGAACATTAGTCTTCTCACCAAATGACGTTTCTCAAGAAAGCAAAGATTGTTGCTTCAGCTACTATTCAGTGTACCTCACAAAAGAACTAGACACAAGGCTAATTAATAAATCTCTTATTAGCTCTTCCGTGTTTGGAAAACTTACACAAGTTACCCGACACAAAATAACAAAAGGCAATATAAAACCATAAGGCAAATAGAAACATAAAACACATGTTCTGAAGAAGCAATCACAGAAGGAGAATGAAAAAAAAACCCTCTAAAAATAAAACCAATTTCAGTTCTGGGTTTTGTCTTTCCACAAAAAAACTTTGCAGGGAGCTCCCTTCAAGTGATTATTAACCCTGGCCAAATCTCCCATATATAACTAAAAATCCCTAAATCCACTTTCTCCTTGTTCATTTCTAGGGAGGATACCAAGATTTACAACTTGGATTATGAAATTTTATTTGAATCATTTTTAAATGTTTAATAGTTAAGTACATCACTACACTGAAGCTAAATTATAGAAAAAGCTAATTATTAATATAGCATCCATTCTGTTCCACCAGTTTCTACTGTAAACTTAGGCAGGACAATCTAGGTATATAAATTAATGAATATCAGTAGCAAGATTCACCATTTTTATTTATTGTTCATTTCTAAACATAAAAGCCCCAGAAGGAAAGGTATGCATGGTGGCAAAGGTCAAATGAATCTTTTTACTGGGTAGGAAAATTGTCCTTCAAAGACTTCTATCTCTAAAAAAAATAAAAATAATCTGTAATAAATCTGGAAACTAATTATTCCAGAATTGTCACAGAAAACACTGCAGTGATTACAAAGGAACAGCCACTACGCATTATGCATGAAGAGAGTGATCTTGTACATGACCCAAGAGATCCACAGAGATTAACAGGACTTCACACACATTTACACATCTTGTGGATAAGAACCTAAGACAGCACTTCAAGCACTTCCACAAAAATTCTAAGGAACTCACACAACAGTAATGGTGATTAAGTCAGGAAAGAGCTCCCTGTAAAATTTTCAGAACAGTTTTTTCCCTTCCACTTTCACAAGGCTGACACATAAAACTAACTGAAAAGAAACAACCTCCCGAAGAAGTACTTTGAGTTTTAAGCTAAGACTTGGAAAATCTATATAACATTGCCTTTGGAGGAGAACTTAGCAATGAAGCTTGAGCAAAGAAATTTCATTTTTTGCATAGTGGACAACTTCTGAGCTTACTTAGGATCAACGTGAACTGCATGAGAAATTTACATTTGCTTGATTACAAAACTCACAAGAGGTATATCCAGCTGTTGTGCTGCAGGATTTTGCAATTCGGTATCAAAACAAGACAGGAAGATGGGAGATGTACAGAAGTAAAGCATTGATCAAAAGACCCACAGTTTTAAATATTCTACAAAGAAGTTTTATAAGAACCTAATAGGTCCTATCTAACTCTGACCATGAGACTATTAATATAAATCTATAGTTGTAGGTAAGGAGGGTATGTTTTCCGTATTTATATAAAGGAACATATAAATCTGAGTTTGAATGGGTAATGTTTAGAGTTCACAAGAAGTGATTAGCAGTGACTATAACATGTACTGCAAAAGTTAAGGGCCCAGAGAGTGTTAAACTGCAATGGAAATGTCACTATTCATGACAATAATAACAGTAAATGAGAAGCAATGATGTTATTCTGTCTGCTTAACAAAACCCACTCAAAAATTCACACAATGGGAGATTTTAGCAAAAGTATAAATCTTATTTGGTGGTAAGATAAATTGGGAATCGAAAAATTAATTAACCCTTCAATGAAAGATTCCTTAAAATTTGTCTAATTGTTTTTAATGTCATATGAAGAAATAGCAGCCTCATAAAAATGATCATTTTGTTGTACCAATGTGCTCTGAATTTTCTTGATGTCTTTTCAAGAATTAGATCCTGTGGTTGAGTCAGAAGATTCGAAAAGACACGGTCAATCCAAACGCACCACAAGGGCCAGATGCCATTGATGTAAACAGTGGACAACATGGTCAAGATGAAGAGCTGGGCAATTCAAAGATGGTCAAATTTCAACAGAACACTATGAGAATAAAATTACTCACCAAGAAAATACATCTACACATCCAAAATGACTGATTCACTGGGAAAAGGTGGCATTTGAATACCATTTACTGTTAAAAATCAAAAGATTTAAATCCTTATTTTGAGATTCTCTTAAAACGTCCAATCCCTCCATCAAATGGTGACTAGATAAACAAAATATGGTGTATCCATATAATGGAATATTACTTGGCCATAAAAAGGAATGAATTATTGATACATACTACAACATGGGTGAAACCTGAAAAATTATGCTAAATAAAAGAAGCCAGTCACAAAAGACCATATATTATATGATTTCATTCACATGAAACATTCAGAACATAGAAATCTATAAAGATAGAAAGTAGTTAGAGGTTGCTTTGGGCTTGTATGGGTAGCTAAAGGGTTTCTTTTCGAGGTGATGAAAATGTTCCCCAAAAGCCTGTGATGATGGTTGCACCTAACTGTGAACATACTAAAAATCCACTGAACTGTACCATTTAAATGGGTAGAATGCATGGTATGTGATCTGTTTCTCAATAAAGCTACTCAAAAGAGGGGAGAGCAAAACCCACTGCATCATCTAGTTTCTTTTAGTGGTGTTAAGTCATTTCATTCCTAAGATATTATTCCATCAAAAAGACTCACTGTAGTGTAACATCCTTCTTTAACCTAGTTGGTCTTCAACATACAAATGCTAAATGAGCAAATAGAAGGCGAATGAACAAAAGAATTTCACCGCTGCTTAAATTTGAAAATTGCTTCTCCTTTGAAAATACCAAAAACTGATATATCCATTTAAAAACTGACAGTTATTTTTTTTAAATCCATTGCCATTGTTTTTGTCAGGAAAATCCAGTACATCCTTTAACAAATTGGAGGTGGGAAGGAGAGACTCTAGGTTATAATGCTCAGCATACTAATATCAAGATACTAAAAAATCTCTAAGAGAAAGTGCTAAAAATTAACAATGGTGAATCTGTCACGTATACCAGTGAAAACATTTCTCAATTTACTGTGATGAAAAAATTACATCAAGAAAAGTCAAGAAATGAATATGATTTATGGGGAGGGGACAAAGAGTAAAAGCCATAAACTTCTGAGTAGATGTTTAGATAAGAGTGTGAAATGTTTCTATGACTATGTACGAATATATAAATACAAACAGGGAGAAAGGGACATGCACATAAGCACATAAATTTTCACAGACATGGATCCAATGAGCATCTGCAGTCATTACCTTACGACCACAACCTACTATCAATTGACATGAGGAAGACCCCATTTAAATAATTTAGGAGTTCAGAGTAAAAATCAACAGCGGGATATAGCCAATTATATAAGGAAAATACCCTTGCTTCCATGGCATCAAAGCATATGCAGGCTTTGGAGTGCATGTGTTATGTTTTTTTCCTCCCAATTAAATTAGGCCTATGGTAATACAAGCTATTTTGTTAGGCAATTAGTAATATTAGAGAAACAGGAAATGAAAAGGCATTTCAATTTGGGCAGAAACATTTTATTTTCTTACCTAACAGTTAACAATTAAGATATTCCATTTATTGCCTGTATGCTTACAAATTTTACAGACTACCTAGACAGTTGTGATAACATAACTAGAAAGGAAATACTCTTTCTATGAACATATCTATCATCTAATTGAAAATAAGGGGTTAGCAAACAGTAAAAAATAACCACATTTTAACTAAACTCTGTCTACATTTACCAGAATACATAACTTCATGTAAGAAGCCAAAGCACCTCTGATATCATAAGAATACTAAGTAATGCTCATCTCATTTCACTTTAATGTTGAATCAGCAATTTTGTATTCCATTGATATACATTTTATTCATTTTCACTAATGCAATTTGAAAGGTGGTAATGTGATTACATTTCTCTGTGGCATTCATGAAAACAATTACTAATATAATATGATAGGGAAGACATTAATAAGGAAGGGATTTATAATGAGATGCAAGAAGATTTATAAACCTTTCAGCACTTTACAAAGAAATACTCCTCATTAGGCAAGAAGGAAGACAAGATAAAGCCCTAAATTCTGGTATTCAGAAGCAGCTTCAGTCCTTAGAAGAACAGTTCGCATGATGATCCTGTACTTTGGAGACCACGCAGACAGACACAGGAGCAACCCAAGACTTGTCCAAAGTCCAAACTTAAGATGGTGACTAAGACATCATCTTAAGTCCATGACGCCGCTCCTTCCCAGACAGCCGAGGAAGGACTCCTTTAAGGAAAGCTTCCCTCTAAATCTTTATCCTCTATAAAAGGAGCCAGCCACATTATTTCAAATGCCAGAACATAGTACGTAATCAATCCATTTACCAAGCGAGAGCATAAGGTGGGTGACCTTTTAACTAAATTTACTCCTCTAGGTTTGTGAAAAGAATTTAGCCCAGTGAAGCAACAAGGGAGACGGCTGTTGCATTTTAGAATGCATCATTTCAAACGACAACTCTGATTACTCAGACCAAGTGAGGGGAGCCTTTGTGAGACTAATATCCCACGTTTGTACAACGCTATGAAGCTTGCATAATACTTCAAATATATTCTCGTATTTAATCATCAAAATCCCCCAAATTAGAGATTTTTCAAACAGCAGAAAATGAGGCTCTGAGATGTCCTTAAATGGCCACATCTAGTAATCCAGGGCTCTTTGCACTCTGCCTGCACATGAGAGGCAAGGAGCTGAATAATCCCCCTAGCTACCCTCTTCCACAGCGAGATTTCCTCAGACATTTTTTCAGTTCCAATAGGAGTCTAAGACCGACTAGGAGATGTGGACAAAACTGCACACAAAGGGAAAGGAGTGTGTAACGGTTTAAACTTGAAAAGCTAAGGAAAATTGCTAAGTAAGCAGTTAATTTACACTAGGATTGTCTACAAAGCGGTACATTTTATACAGAGAAAGCAACTCTGAACAGCTTTCTATGAAGTCTTTAAACGGTTATATTAGGAAAGCCAAAAAATCTGAAAGAGTGAGACAAGGTATTCCCAAGGACACCTAGTTTATTTTACATGATCTTACTTCTTGGGATTGCCCATTAGTAGCATATCTCAAGAAACGTTTTAATACTTTCCATTGTGCATGTAACTGTGCCTCATAATTATGCCTGATTACGAAAGAATATGTTTCTTTGCCCACGAGCAGACATCACCTCAGGAATCATATCTATTACAAATAATAATAATGATATGATGAACAGTCTACATGCCCTCTTATACGTTATTTATGTTAGGTCATAGATTCCCCAGGGTCTGTGCTGGGACCTGGACTGGCTTCATTAGCGTGACATATAAATCACTAAAGGCACATCTTGATTTTACCGCTGGCTAGAGTCACTGGAATTTTTCAAGTGAAATCTCTCAGGTAATACATTTTTTAAAAACACAAATACAACGTTATCATTTCTTCTAAAAGGTGGTTTTCTGAAATTCAAAGGGCTGCATTCAGATGCTCCGAGAAATCCCACAAATTTCTATGGCATCTATAGCATCTGAGAGGAAAATGTGCCCTAGAGTGTTGAAAAAACATTATTCTCTTTTTTCTTTTAAGGATTAGTTGGTTTAAGAGACAAAGAGAGACATATATTTATAGAGAAAGACAGCAAGAACAGACTATCCCACTGCTAACAAACGCTTCAACATCACTGAGCAAACGGAGAGACCAACGTGATGGCTGTTAGGAACTCTGAGCTAACTCTTGAAAATTAAGAAATAAATAGAAAGGGTTGTGGAAGAAAAAGGGAGTCTTCCAGAACAATGTTAATGTCATCTTGGGCATGTGGACTGGGTTCACATGTGTGTCAGCTGAATCAACATAATGGGCTATAACAGCTTCGAAGCAGCTAATATGGTCCATTGGGTCAATAATCCGTGAACTAAGAAGGATTTACTTGATAGACTATAAATGGGTCATAAGAACTCAAGAATCACTCCATCAGATCAAAAATCCAATTTTCATATGGTGCCTTTCTACGAATTAGCCAAAAGAAAGTAATAGCTCTGAAGAACTTCAAGGTCTATCAGTTAAAAATTTACTTTTTCAAGAACAGTGTGGAGAAGGAAGTAAGAATTAGATCTCTCTCTCTCTTTTTGGTGAATCAACCTAGTGTAAGGGAAAAAACTCATTTTCTGACAGAAAACTAATATACCACAGGAAATATCCAGGGGGCTTCTCACATTATCCTATGGGTGCTTGACTGGATGGATCCAGAGAAATGAAATACACAAACATATGCATTCATAATCTCTCTCTCTGTGTCTTTGATATGGCTCCACATACCGACATACACTATCACTAAGTATATTTACCAAACACTATTTCTAGGATAGCAACATTCAGAAAGGAAGATTCGTATTTTATTTTTGCTTCCTTACACGGTTTGTATTGTGGGTCTGCTGTGTGAGGCGTGCGCAGACATTTGGGACAGCATATGGATACTGGCAAACTCTTTCATTTTCATGTATGGAAAATCAGGCAAAGGAAACTACAAAAGGTAAATAGTAAGAACTACAATACGTTTTCAACATTTAAGAGAGAGAGGAGAGGGTCAGTTCCCAGGCTGGCTGAAGCTTATATGGCCAGTGTTCACAGATGACTGCAACGTCTGCCCACTGTAGACTGCAGAGAAATAGGAGCCTTTTCCTGTATTTGTGAATTTCATTACATATCCACAGTAGGTGAGAGTGGTGGCAGATTAATTTTTTTTTAATGTAAGCCTATCTGTGTGAATAATTGTGTACTAAGTTCACAGCAATGAAGAAAAGCAGAGAAAAATGCTCCAAAAATGTAAAAGGCTGTAATTAGAATTTGTAACAAGAAAGAATTCCTTTACTAGGGAAGAAAATGTGATCCTAAACCTCTCTCTCAAATGCTATTAGCCTCTCTTCATCATGGGGACAACAAGAAGGAATCTTTTCTTTTTTTTTTTTTTACGGGAGTAATGCTGAATAAAATAATAAATGCTCTTACATCAAAGTGTATTAGCTATTGACATAAGCTCGGTCCTCTTAACTTTTACACAAGGGAAAGAAAAACTCCAGTAATTCTGAAATAGACAGATAAAACTTTTCTCTGTGGCTACAGCCATGTACTATTATATGTAACTGCTTATTTTTAAAAAGAGCCTTATTGGTGCTCTCTGAAGGATTTTCTTTTATACATAGCTTTATCCTATAATTTTGTCCCTGTTGGGCACGCTGCCTAAATTTAAACACAAACAGTCAAGCAATGAAGAAACATTAACACATTTACTGTGAACAAAAACTCCCAGTTGTACAGTGAAATTTTAATACATTTCAACTTATCTCTTTTACTAATGGGGAGAGTACAAACCCTGCAGGAATTCGCTCTGCAAACTGGTAATTACAGTAGACTCACTTTTTTATAATGCATATGTATAGTCAGACACAAAAAACCCTGGCTGCCCTTTTGATGTAGGTTACAATAGGAATCTTTTAAAAATTATGAAAATCTACAGCAATTCTAAAGGAATGCATTATTTCATGGAAAACTGTCCTTAACTCTGTCTATGGACACAAATAGACACATATTTAGATATTTGATTTACACACCAGAAGGCACAAGCTTTATCAGCATGTGCTTTTATGTCATTTTCCCCATAATCTTAGTGTAAGAATAAATCCATTCCTTTGTGCACAAAGCTAGATGTGATTTTGAATATCATAATTTATCTATCACATAAAGATGATATTCTTTCATTCCATGTCTAGTCTTCTTACTTTGTCTCCTAAAGTTTAGGATTTAAATCTATATTTTGAGATCTCATGAAATTTCTTCATTAAATAATTAAGGAGTTCAAACCAATAACTTGTCTCTCAGTATAGGCAGACATGCCCCTTAACAAAAAGACCCTGTGTACATACCTGCAGAGAACAAGGACTATATACTGTAATATTAACAACAGTAGCACAGACAGGTGACAGAAATGAAGTGAATCTCTGTTACTATTCATATCACTTGATAGACATTTTACATTTGTCTGTCAATTTTTGGTTCCATAACAACTTTCTAAGAAATTGAAATCTGATAGAATGCTAAGAGGCTATCAATATATAATTTACATCAAACTCATGTTTCTAAGTATTGGCATACTGAGGGGGAAAAAAAATGAAAGCAGAGAAAGCTTTTAAGTGGATATAACTTTTGTAATATTTTGTGAATTAAAAAAAAAATAAATGATGTTGCTAAAATATCTGTGACTGAGTAGCTATCTACAAATTCCAGGAATATCTATCTGAAAACGGAAACTAAAATTCCTATAAAACCTAAAACATACAGCACAGACTACCAAAATATGCAGACTGCTGTACAGAGATCCTTCTCTGGTCATCCAACTTCAGATAAGAGGGTGACAAGAGGTAACCATTCTCAGTAGGCTTGGCTGTGGCAGAATCCTCTCACCACTACAGAGAAGACACATTTTAGATACACTAGAAAAAAGTAACTTATTCTAAGGACACATGCCTAGCTCTTGTTCTAGGCAATACTACTAGTAACATTCTGACCTTAGGACTCCCTGTCATTACATTAAGAATTCCTTCTTGTCTACCATTACCATTTCTCTGCTCCCAAAGGCCGTGTCTGAAACCAAAAATAAGAAAGCCAGGCTCCTCATAGTTCAAAAGCGAGCCACTGGCTCTGTCAGAGGCAATGTATATATACCCTTGGGCAACACCTACTGTTTCTGTCCGGCAATGAAATGACACACTTCCCATTCTTTGAAAAAGTCTAACACCAAAATAGATATTTCTCAATATTCTTTAAGTCAGTTTTTACAGCTCCCCTTTCCTTCCTTGATCCAAGTGTTACTAAAAATACCTAATAAGTTGTGGTTCTAATATGAATTAACAGAACTATACCTCAAGGACAGCTACATGGAACACTTTAGCCTCTGTAAAATCCACTCACACTATACAAACATAACTGAACACTACAGAGTAGCACCTTTGACATGCACATGGTCCATCATAGACAAAGCATTCATGCGTTCATGTGCTAAGTCCATGACTCAAAAGACAGTGCTAGAAGTTGTGAAACATACACAAATCTCCCATCTGCTCCCTCCCAACTGAATTTTGAAGGCAAAGTGATCAGGGATGTGAGTATAATGTTGATCATATTTAAGTAACTGGAAGGGTTAAATCATAACTCATGTGCTACAGTGATTTACAACTTTCTTAGGGTCAAAAGGAAAGAAGTAGAAATTCAATATTCTGATTCCCTTGCTGCAAGGCACAGGGAGGGTTGTGAACGAAACTCTACCTACAGCACCCTTCATGACAGAACACACACACCCTTCTAACACCTTCTCCAAAGGAATGAGTCCCTCCATTTGTCTCTCAGTAAAGGTAAAAAGTATTCTGAGGGACATGAAACCCTCCCAATCTGCTTTCCTGTTCTGGAAAGGAATGAGATGGTTGGACTATGACAGAATCCTGGTTAATAGGTAGTAACACATGAAAAGCAGGTAAGACACAAAGATATGTTTAACAATTTCACACATTGGAACTTTTCTTCAATGATTTAGAGGGCATTTCCATATACACTTCAATACGAGTACTGTCAGACAAATCAATATATTCTTGGATGACTGGATGATCAAATACACACAAACGAGCTTTGGTGGTCTACAAAGAATATAAAGAAAGACAGGAGCAACCAACAAAGTTTTACTGCATCTATCACTCACCCACATTCAGAAGCCTGATATATAAGAAAGCTATACCTAGTCTGCATTATGTATTTTAAATAATCCAAGAGGGACTCTAAATAGATGACCGTAGACCACAGATACTGCTAATCGTGCAACTGGACATCGGTCCAAAAAAAAAACCAAACCAGAGCACACATTGCATTTCTGCAAAGTAGCTCAGTTTTTGTAAGATAACTGCTTCCTACACTATTTGGACAATTAGAATGTTCCATCTGAGCGGACCATAAATAGATCAGGAAGGCACAATTCAGTGTGATTTCACTGAAATGTTATCTGAATATCCACAGAGCTGGCAGTCAACATATTTTAATATTTTATGTTTGTTCATATCCAGCAAATGTGAGGCTATTATTTTAATTGTAAAATATATTACCTAGTTCAAGTTAACACCAAGGCATAGCTGCCAGATGGTATGCCTCAGATGTAAATAAAGTAGGAGAGATGGAATTTTAAGTGGGTGTGTATTTGTTCAGTATTATTTTCTTTTAGACTACTAGTCCACGGACAGAGTCAGCTTTTTACTTCTTTTTTTGTTGGTGAGGAAGACTGGCCCTGAGCTAACATCTGTGCCAATCTCCCTGTATTTTTTGTATGTGGGATGCTGCCACAGCATGGCCTGATGAGCAATGTGTAGGTCCACACCCAGGATCTGAACCCACAAACCCTGGGCCGATGAAGCGAAGCAGGTGAACTTAACCACTACAGCACCGGGCCCCAGCCCCCTCAGCTTTTTACCTCTTAATCAGACACTAACAAATCTTAGGGTTAGATTACATAAATCTGCTTATCTAGCCATATTCTAGTTGCCAAAACATTGTTTTCAACGTTTATCTCCAGAAAAAATATTTTAGATCCTGTATATCAATTCAGCGAAACAGAGATGTCTTCCCCCATCCCCCGCCCCCACTTAATCTACTTGTTAAATTTTGAAAAAATTTTGAAAAGTTAACAATGGGGAGGAAAAATCCCCTGGTGCCGAAAGTAGCATAAAGTGGTGGCGTTTTATCAGCCACTATTGCTTGTCTGTGTGTGAGGATATGACACCTGCGTTAGAAACTGGAGGCTCTTTGCACACAGTTGTCAGGTATGTTACCTTTTTGTCTGAGAAAACAAAACCCATCGAGAACAGGGGTGAGAAATGTAAAACTCGTCCTCATAATGCCTCCAACGTGAACTGCTTCTTGCTTTCACTTGGAATCACAGAAAGCAGTGCTGGTGAATCTTTCATTATTTAGACCTCTTAGACGGCATGAGGGGAGTCTGCTTGAAGGTGAGATTTATCAATGTGCTGAGAAAACAAAATGTCTTAGCACAATCTCATCTTCTTTTGCTATTGGCCAAATGTCTCCACTTCTTTAAAAAACAAAGCAAAATAAAACTCCTTCTCTATTCAACATAAAAGAAAACAGGTATATGTCAGAATGATCCGTGGCTCTTTACAGAAGTACAGCTGCCCAGGACGAAACTCCAGAATTAATGAATGAGAGCCTCAAGTATACTTGCACAAGCCCGAGAGGAAGTGCCGCCCCCCAAGTCTCAGCCCTATAATTAGTAATATTATTGTGGTGCTTGTAAGAGGCATGGAACCGTGCTGAGAACTAAACAAATGGACACGAATGCAAGAAGATGTTCTGTCTGCAGGACTTTGGGGGTGAAGGGAAATCCCAAACTTGTTTCACATCCCTTTGGACATCGTGAGGGAAGGAAGCAGTTTCCTGAGGAAGGCCTCGTGAGGCTTTCCAACGTTAGAAAGCAGAGCCTCTCACAGGCAGCTGTGGGCCAAGCCAACTGTTGAAGCGAGATCCCACTATGGACTCCTGATGGAGAGGGGAAGAGGAAGCTAGGGAGGGCTGGCGTCTGGGTACCTAAATGGCTATCTGTTTTCATTTTAAATGGATACAGGGAAGAGACATAAATGATTAATAGGACTAATCAATTCCCTGAGTAATTCCCTTCCTCCCTACCGCCACCACGCACCACTTTTTCAATGTGCATTTAAGAAAGTAGAGAATTTGCCTACCACTGGGAGGGACTGCGGTCACAGTTCTCTAGAAATGGAAGTTGGGGTATATCTGTACATTTTAAAAGGTAATATAGAGGAAAGTGCCAAGGACAGTCTCTCCAACATATCTGCTCAGCAATGTCACCCTTCCCTTCCCAGGTCCTTCCCTTGTCCATTAGCCCCAAAGTATGGAAGCCATACACAGCAATCAAGTTTTGGCTTCCTTAAAATTTTCTAAGGATAGGATGCTAATCTGCTTTCACATTTTTTTGTCATTCCAAAATGACTGCAGCAACTAAATCCTTCACTCCAGACCCTTATGAATACAAAGCAGGTTCTTCTCCTAATTTACAGTAATTGGAAGTGAACTGGGCCAAATGGCTCTGATTTTTGAAAGACTGATATGCCCTCTTCTGGCTTCTTACTTAAAAAAAAAAACCAAAAATGTTAGTTTAGTAGAGATATAAAACTAGAAGGTAAAGAGTGGTTTATGACCTATATTTGCTACTAATAATTGAATTACTTAATAAAGACTTTCACAGGTAAGTGATAACCTTTGGAAGCCCCAACATTACAAAAGGTGAGGATACCTTCCAATGACATGGTGCTCAGTAAAGGGGATTTTAACGAATTTTTCCCCAAGACAACACTGAAGATGATACACACTGCAGAAACGGGTCAGAAAAGGAAAAACAAAGTGTGTGTGTCCACTAGCAAAATCTGAGAGAAAGTCTTTCCTTACTGCCACACGCCCCGTCAGTGCTCCCCACCCTACACCCACGCAGCCTGCTCTCACAGCTCGGGGCCGACAGCAATGCCAATTAGTGTCAGTTGTGATGGGGTTTTAGAGACACAGCCCTCCGTCTTGGAGGAAGTGGGCTGCAACCACCAAACTTACTGTACAGAGGCAACCTAACAACCCATTAGGTGGAAATGACTTTCCAGCCACTTCCTCCAGGGACTACATCAGAAACTGATGGCTTAGACAGATGGGAACATTTTAACATTTCTGTATTAACTGCACCCAGGGAGGGGGATTTTTATCATTTAATACTGCCCATTCCTCATTTCATCTACTCTCCACTACATTACTCCTTCACTTCCTTTAATATTATGATACATAATATTACCCAATAAAATGATGACTACTTTAGAAATAGAGGGGGCCATCTCACTGTGTATATTAAGAGCATTCTATGAGCCATCCACTGAAACTTTTGGGAATTGCTAAGAACAAGACATTTCATCACTGGAATACTGTTCTGGACTAGCATTCTGTGTTTTGAAAAGATGTTGATGGTTACCCTTTATGCCACCAAATGTCAAACTAGTATAGATTTGATTAAATCTATCAAGAAGCAAAAGCAGTCCTACTCCATGGTCCAGAAAAGGATGAAGTCGGGCACTGCAAACAGGAATGTTCACAGCTCTGTTGCAAAGTCAAGGCTGGGGCTCGAATCGAGCATTATATCCACTGGCATGTGTTGTTATAGTGCTAAAACCAAAATTTACTTCCACTCATAGCATCAGATAGAATGCTAATGTTATACAAGAAAACTTGTGATCAGTTAAAATTAGTATTTTCACATTCTCTAAAATGTGAATTTAAAAACAAACAGGTTTATTAAATGCTACCCATGTAAATACCTGTTAAACATTTAACCACCAGGTGTGTCCTAACTTTCCACCCAAAAAAGTCACACTCTTTTGTCCATGTGCAAAGTTGCTCTGTTGAAGATTATCATTTTGAAACATTAAACATCCATGTACATAAACATCATTTATCAGCAATAAACAGATCTCAAATGCTTTCGTGATAGAGACAGTCAACAATCAGAATGTCCTTTTCGGTCCAAGATGCTTCAGTTTAGACAGAACCAAAAGGATACAAAAGGATGGGAGGACTACGACATCTGGCAATAACATGAGGTTTTCCAGTAATATTTTCATTTTAGATGCCCTTCACAGCCAACATCTCAAATCTCCTGTTAGTGTTCCTGCTCATAATCTCAGCTGAGTTTATTAATGCTCTGAGAGAGACAAATTTTCTTTAAAATTTTTCTGTTTAGGTTTTCTTAGAAACCTTTCTCTCGAGCTCCCTCTTACAAATTACAGGCCTTATAAAAGATCTAACGTGGAATATTCTGTCATAGTTCTGGTTTCAACATGTTTCAAAATTTCATAGAAATTGTCAATTTTTTTCCTTGCTCTAATCAAATATAAAAAGCTATAAAGGCATATAAACTCTAGTAAGTAAAACTTTCTATGAGTTTGTATACTAAATAGAATCTTACATAAATAATATTAAAAATCTTGAGTTTGATTTGGACGTTGGCAAGACAGTCAATTCTTTTTATCATGATTTTAAAAACACTAACAATTTTCCTGCTTATTCAATAAAAACATAATTATTGTAAAGCAGATATCTAGGCACTAATTAATCAGAACACCTCTCTTTCAGTCTCTCTCTCTCTCTGAATGTGTAGGTACATGAAGATTTTTTTTGTTTTTTTTTTTTTCTTTTTCACATCTTTTTTTTATTAATACTATGGTAGATTACAACCTTGTGAGATTTCAGTTGTACATTTTTGTTGGTCATGTTGTGGGTACACCACTTCACCCTTTGTGCCCTCTCCCCACCCCTCCTTTCCCCTGGTAACCACCGATCAGTTCTCCTTGTCTATATGTTAACTTCCACCTATGAGTGGAGTCATATAGAGTTCGTCTTTCTCTGTCTGGCTTATTTCGCTTAACATAATACCCTCAAGGTCCATCCATGTTGATGCGAATGGGCCAATTTTGTCCTTTTTTACGGCTGAGTAGTATTCCATTGTGTATATATACCATATCTTCTTTATCCAATCATCAGTTTCTGGGCATGTAGGTTGGTTCCACGTCTTGGCTATTGTAAATAATGCTGCGATGAACATAGGGGTGCAAGGGACTCTTGGGATTGCTGATTTCAGGTTCTTAGGATAGATACCCAGTAATGGGATGGCTGGGTCATAGGGTATTTCTATTTTTAACTTTTTGAGAAATCTCCATACTGTTTTCCATAGTGGCTGTACCAGTTTGCATTCCCACCAACAGTGTATGAGGGTTCCTTTTTCTCCACAACCTCTCCAACATTTGTCGCTCTTGGTTTTGGATGTTTTTGCCAATCTAACGGGGGTAAGGTGATATCTTAGTGTAGTTTTGATTTGCATTGCCCTGATGATTAGCGATGATGAACATCTTTTCATGTGTCTATTGGCCATACTTATATCTTCTTTTGAGAAATGTCTGTTCATGTCCTCTGCCCATTTTTTGATCGGGTTGTTTGTTTTTTTTGTTGTTAAGCTGTGTGAGTTCTTTGTATATTATGGAGATTAACCCTTTGTCGGATAAGTGGCTTGTAAATATTTTTTCCCAATTAGTGGGCTGTTTTTTTGTTTCAATCCTGTTTTCCCTTGCCTTGAAGAAGCTCTTTAGTCTGATGAAGTCCCATTTGTTTATTCTTTCTATTGTTTCCCTCAACTGAGGAGTTATAGTGTCTGAAAAGATTCTTTTGAAACTGATGTCAAAGAGTGTACTGCCTATATTCTCTTCTAGAAGTCTTATTGTTTCAGGCCTAATCTTTAGGTCTTTGATCCATTTTGAGTTTATTTTGGTGTGTGGTGAAAAAGAATGGTCAATTTTCAATCTTTTGCATGTGGCTGTCCAGTCTTCCCAGCACCATTTGTTGAAGAGACTTTCTTTTCTCCAATGTAGGCCCTCTGCTCCTTTGTCGAAGATTAGCTGTCCATAGATGTGTGGTTTTATCTCTGGGCTTTCAATTCTGTTCCATTGATCTGTGGACCTGTTTTTGTACCAGTACCATGCTGTTTTGATCACTGTAGCTTTGTAGTATGTTTTGAAATCGGGGATTGTGATTCCTCCGGCTTTGTTTTTCTTGCTCAGGATTGCTTTAGCAATTCGCGGTCTTTTGTTGCCCCATATGAATTTCAGGATTCTTTGTTCAATTTCTGTAAAGAATGTCCTTGGGATTCTGATTGGGATAGCATTGAATCTGTAGATTGCTTTAGGTAGTATGGACATTTTAACTATGTTTATTCTTCCAATCCATATGCATGGAATGTCTTTCCATCTCTTTATGTCATCGTCAATTTCTTTCAAGAAAGTCTTGTAGTTTTCATTGTATAAATCCTTCACTCCCTTGGTTAAATTACATGGAGATTTTTTTTAAACATTTAATAAAAGAGAAGTAATGCTCTATTAATATTCACTACATTCCAACACTTTTTAATTTTATGAAACACTAAACTACTATGTTTATTTCTTAAAAGCTGCATGACATAATTTGAATTCAAAGCAAAATTCATGAAACTTTCTTTAAATAAATCCTTTTCAATTAAAAAGATCTTGTAAGATAGTGGCGATGATTGCACAACACTGTGACTGTACTAAAAGCACTGAATTATACACGTTAAACGATGAATTTTTTGTTATGTAGACTTTACTCAATAAAAAAACCGACCTCATAAATCAAAAGACAAAAAGACTTGTGAGTGTCAGTCTGTTTTTACATTCCTCTTAGTTTAATAAGGTTACTGTACCAAACAAATGCCCCCATTCTTGGGAATTATAAAAATAGAGTATGAGTTTTCTTAACGGACACATCTCCTTCAACACAGACGTCACATAATGTCCTTTCATACATGTCAAAGAAGAAGCCATGAGTTTAAAAAGAGCACAGTTATCACTGCATTGCTTTCTTTAAATCACACTGAAGAGGCTGTGTCAACACAAGGAGTAACTAATTCTCTAAAAATAAATTCGTAAGGAGAATGAAGAGAGGAAAGATCCCACTTCAAGACCCAGTGCTTTGAAGAATATATTCTTATTTTCTTTGCCTATTTCATATCCTGTCTGAAGATTATATAATAATACTGGTCAACACGTCTTATGCACTTACTGCATATATCAAGCACGGTTCTAAACACTACACAGAAGAATTCATTTAACCCTGACAGTTACCCTATCAGGAGAGCATCACACTATCCTTATCTCGATTTTACTGGTAAGAAAACCAACGCACAGAGATATAAACTAACTTCCAACTGCCTCAAATGTAGCCCACTCTCCAGGCTCTAAACCACTAGGTTTTACTGCCTCACGGGTTTGAACTTTATGTCCCATGACTGCCATGAAGTAACAAGTGCTACATGATTTTTTTTCCTTATTTAACACTTAAGATGGACTGAATTAAAGCTTTTCTTATTGCCAGAGAAAGAACTCAAAGTGAGGATTTAGGAAAATATGGAATGGGAGTATATTAGTGCCAAGGTAGACGGGAGCCGTGAAAACTACTGTTTTCAGAACGCAGAGTCTACATTGATATACTTAAGTGAAATTTAATAGGGAGTTGGTCCAACCTTTCAAGAACTATCCTTTTTAAACCAGCCATTTATAAGACCTACTCATAGAACGGAAGAACAGGCTTACAACTCCAAAGATGAGTAAGTTTCGGATCCTATGTAGGAGAGGTGATTACTTACAAACTGATTTACAGGTGTATTTAGAACATATGTACAGAATAAAGCACTGTGTAGAGGACAAAAGTTTGAGAGAATGGAGGAAAAAAATTTTTTTTTAAGGGATTCACTTTAAGGGGTAAAAATAAGAAAAAAGATCACTTTGGCAAAGACTGAGAAGGATGAATTAGAGGGGGAAATAGATATTTGATTTTAAAAAGAGGACTCACTCGGATAAAAGTAATGTGAAACCTCAGAGAAAGAAAAAATTGAGGAAACAAGGAGAGATGGAGACAATAAAGGAACGCAGAGGAATGGAGCTGGCATATCTATGAGGCGCCATTTAAGAGAAACACAGGACCCAGTCCACGCTTGTAAACTTGGTCATGACCATTTCAACTTCGGTAGGTGCTTCAGGTCTAAACACAGGGAGCTGTGATAAAGGTTATACTTGGCGGTGAATAAACAATTTTATTATCTTCTTACAGAATACATTTTCAAGACAAAAAAAAAAAAATAGTGCTTTTGGTTATCCGACCTTATCAATCTTGTTAAAAATAATACACAGAAAAATGAGCCACTCTACCTGAACACAGCATAGGGCGATGTGCTCATATGTGTTACACGGATGCTTTCCATATCAAGCAATGTTCTTTCTAAGACTTCTTAAAATCGGAGGCAATGTTTTCCTACCCTTTCAAGGCAGTTAAGACTTCCAGATGGAAAACTGCTTAATACTCTAATCACAAGCTCTACTGATCTAATTTATAAATTAACAAAAATTGACACCTTTTTAAAAAACAGAAAACAAGGAAAAGAAATTTGGCTCCCACGAAAGGTTAATGTGTAAGCACAGTTTTTAACCAGTCAGACAGGGTCCCTGGACCCCCAAACTTATCCCTACTATCATTATATACTCCCTGGTTTCCAAAGGCCCCATAGTGGGATTAGCAGCCACACTGCCAGTAGTGCCCACAAAGCACTGTTTATAGCAAGCAAAACTTCAGGAAACTTGAGGCAACTAATTCACACTAGGGGAAGGCAGGCGAGAGAAAAGTGGGAAGCCTGTGATTAACTAATCTACCCTTATCCTCCATTTTCCATGAACAGAGCAAGTTTTTCTTGTTTCTTTTTTTTGGTGAGGAAGATTAGCCCTGAGCTAACATCCAGTGCCAATCTTCCTCTACTCTGTATGTGGGATGCCTCCACAGCATGGGTGATGAGCTGGAGTAGGTCCATGCCAGGGATCCAAGCCCAAAAACCTGGGCCCCCAAAGCGGAGTGCACAGAACTTTAACCACTCGGTTGTGAGGCCAGCCCCAAGAAAGATTCTTTAAGGGTACTCTCCACTTACTGTGTGACCTTGTGCAACTTACTGATTTTCTCTGAGCCCCCAATTCTTCACTTGTAACAAGAGAATGATACTATTATTTACACAGTTTTTATCTATGTTAGAGATCACTTGTTTTAAAGAGCCTTGCACAGTGCCAGACACATAGCAAATGGTAAATGAAAACTATTATTATGAGTATTAATCCCTATCTTACAAAAAAATAAACATTCAACGAAAACGTATTTCTGATATAAACAATATATGGCTCCCAGACCTACAGTTTATACATTTATATATATCCTCACCCCTTAAAATATAAGTTGGTGTGGGGCTGGCCCCGTGGTCGAGTGGTTAAGTTCGCGCACTCCGCTGCAGGCGGCCCAGTGTTTCGTTGGTTCGAATCCTGGGCGCGGACATGGCACTGCTCATCAGACCACGCTGAGGCAGCGTCCCACATGCCACAACTAGAAGAACCCACAGCGAAGAATATACAACTATGTACCGGGGGGCTTTGGGGAGAAAAAGGAAATAATAAAATCTTTAAAAAAAAAAAAAATATATAAGTTGGTGTGGTAAAAAGAGAATGACTGGGGGGAGACCTAAAAAACTGAGGTTCTAGTATTCCAAATCCATCCATCACTAGCTTGTGAACCTGAAGGAGGTGAAAATCAAACTCTAGGGCCAGCCTTGCGGCGTAGTAGTTAAGTTCAGCGCATTCCACTTTGAGCCGGAGAAGATGTTCAACACAGGCTGTTTGAATGAAAGGCTATTTGAGGTACAAGGCTTGGCTAACTCTGATTGGCTGGAGAAACTGGTACCCCAGGGGGCATTTCAGAGCCACTATTCATGGGCTCAAAGAGCTTTTATAGTAAAAGTTTCAGAAACGAAATCATGAGTTCAACTAACATTCTCTGAGTGCCTACTCTGTGCCAAGAACTGCAGATAAAGATACTGTAAGACAGACAGTATCCTCAAGAAACTTAGCCTGCAAAGTAAGAAAATAAACAATTTAGAATAGAATGGGATAAATATTGGATGCTATGATGCACAGGGAAGGTATCCATAGTTCAGTCTTACGGAGAAAGAAACAGCATCCTTGAGGAGAAGTGAAGTTGGAGCCTCAAGGTCCAAGGTGATAGTAAAGCTCTAGCTGCTCCAAGACAACAAAGTTGGAACTCAAGTGGAAGACAAGTTAAATATGAGGATATAGACATAAGTGCACAAGCCATTCTTATATCTGTAGAGAAATGAGGGGATGTCTCCTAATCTTCCTTTGCTTGTGTTACAGGTAGTAAATGCACACAGTACATGGCTACAAGCTATTCAGGCACCTGGACCGCAGAGTCATAGGCAGAGAATCTATGCCACAGAGCATATTTCTCTTCTGGTTCTGCATTCGACCTAATCTGGAGAAAGGTCTGGTCTGTAGGATGCCCAGAAAGGATGGTGTTCTTTTACTTCTTCGCAACACTACTCCCTCCTCCGCTCCATCTCTCCATCAAGTCTCGAATCCCTAACCTGGTCTTCCTTCTAGTCTGACCTTTTCCCTGGTTCCCCAGGACTCTTGTCTCTCACTCTCCACTGAATTGAGACGTAGCAAAAAACAGATTTGGCTTTGTTTTGTTCTTATTGCTCTCCGCTTCCCACTCAGTTGTTTAAGTTGCCTTTTGTCTGAGGATCAAGGGCTCTTAAGAAGGTGAGTCACCTCGATTTTATCCCTTAATACCAAATTGTTTATGTTCATACATACTACGGGTAAACCTAATATACATCCCCATCAGGAAAGGTCCAGCAATGTTTACAGATATCACACAGTGGATAGTGAAGGAGGGGGAAGGAGTGGCAAAGGATTCAACACGCCATGTAACTACAACCAGAAGGATTACAGGACAAGGAAATGTACCTAATAATGCAATTGAAGAAGGATATGCTGAAATCTGAAACATTTTAAATTACGCTCATGGAGTGGCACTTGGGAGCTCTCTTTGCTCGTTTAATGGTTTTCATGCCTGCCAGATGCATGACTATAATTAGATTCACTAAAACCTGAAAAGAATGGCCAATGAGTAACATTTTTCCTAAATATTCTCAGAAGGAATCTTAGGTTCCCAACAATTTACGTATGGGAAGAAAAAGTAGTCTACAGATATGAAATTGAACGGGAGGGCATCCTGGGAGAAACTGACAAATACTTAAATGGCTCTAATTTTTAGGGTTCTATGGGTCTGCAAACTGAAGCAGAGATAGGGATAATTGAGAAGTTTACTCAATAGAATTAAAATGGAATCAATGAAGAGATGCGACTTCCACCTGAAAAGTTTCTATCTGGCTCTCAGTAGTTATCTACTCTGGTAAATCTAACTCTCATTCTAATCCAAAGTATTCCACCTTTCCTTGCCTCAGAGTTGAAGAATGCCAACATTCAAAAGGCCATAAGAGCATGGCATCTTCTCCAGGGTCCATCATCCCACACATACTTAAAATAATTAGGCCTGAATATAGACCCATTTTCAAGATGATGTATGTATAGCAGACTCTGTTGCTTACTGGCACTTAAAAGAGATATTTAATTTGTTGTGATAAAGCGAGGAGAAAGTAGCTGTCAGTTAGGCTGCCATTTCTGTCATAGTTTTTAATAATACGGCTCCTATAATTATACTGTGGTTCTTTATATTAACGCAGTGAAAGCTTGCTTGGTTTTAGCATGAAAACAATTTATGAAATTATAGAAACAGACTGAACACAGCAGTTCATTTGTTGAAGCAATTATCCAGATCCTTGTCAAAAAGGAAAAAAAAGTACAAGCGAGAGAAGACTGTGATGTGCAAAAAATGGTTCTAATTCTATGCTCTAATATGTACAATATGTCTGTGGTTGTGCTGAATTATGCTAATAAACTGCAGCCGAAATATATTTGTCACAACAAAAAAGGAAAGGCGCTATCAATCGTCCTGCCAGATACTTTAAATTAGTCACCAAAGGGTCCAGCCAGAGTTTCCTCTACAACCTGCAGATGGAGAAAGGCTCATTGGACAGTTTTTCCTGTGGGACCAGAAGATTTTTCTAGTATTTTGAATGATCTGGCAAATAACTGTAAAGCGAACTGTGGCACAAATTCCATTTTTAAGTGACATTTTAAAATCCCACCCTAGACGCCAATCTGATGTTACTTTTGACTGGTTATCCATCAAAACGCAGGTTCCCAAGCAACGTCTAAGATGGGGATTTGGGACACTTGTTGAGTGATACCAGGGTTACTGTTTAAATAGCTGCGTAAAGATAAAAAAAAAAAAAATTCCAAAGTGAAAAAAAAAAGTCTCACCTCATCCTCTATTAAGGCAAATTAGCATTTAGTGAATAAAGAATAAGTTGTAAGAGCAGTATTCTGAAACTATGTCATCCAAGTTTCACTAAGCCTGTTTTTCAAATTTTCTGAAATAACGATTAAGTTTAATTTTTAAATGTTCTACCTGCAGAGTAAAGGGACGATTATTGATTTAACTTAACCAAATAACTACTTTTCAAAATTCCTATACATGTAAATTTATCATATAAATATCTCCCAACAAAATAATGGCTCAAGGAAGAAAAACTATTTCTCCATTCTAAAAATAACTTAGCCTCTTTCTTCTAACTAGACCACAGAACTTCAATAAAAGCACATTACTAAATGTTTCCTTTTAATTATTGCAATAGTTAATTTGCAGGAGGTGAAAAAGAGACCACGCATCTAACACTAAAATGAAATGAAGTGCTAGAAAACAGAAGCAAAAAAAAAAAAAAAATTCCAAGCTTGAATTGTGAATTGTGCAAAGTGTTATACGCAATAAAATGTGGACCTCGTTCTTTCTCCCCACATCTGGAGATAGTTTAGTATACCGATTTCCAGAAACCAAGCAATCGTCCAACCTGACTAGTCCCTTTCATTCACAAATAAACAATTAATGGAATGGGCAACTAATTTTCCAAGTGTTCATATTCATTAGGCTGTTTCCTGAAATTAAGTATCAGCCTCACGATACAATACTGTACACATGAAACAGTCTCCCGCTCCCCACCCCTTCCCCAGCCACCTTTCTCTTACCAAACTTAGAGAACCAGGCGTTTATGCTTCTATTCTCCTTCCTTATAATAGACCAGGATTGGAAAATTAAATTCTCTCGACAGTGCTGAGTAAGAGGTACAAACTATTAAAATACCACGAGATCCCCTCACCAATGCTTAGCAAGAATTTCTATTCTCATGGCCCTGTCAACTCACTAAATATTTATCAAACACCTACTACGCGGAAAGCAGAATGCTAAACCCTGACTTGTAAACATAAATATGTCCTCCAGGAATTTATAACTGAGTAGGGAGATAAACCTGACCACAAATAACTATACTATAAAGTAGAATGTGGTCCATGTGACAAGAGAGGCATAAACAAAATGCTTTCGGGTTCAGGGAAGAGAGACGACTTCTTTTGAGGTAATGAGAAGAGGCTTAGTGAAGGAAGTGGTTTGAAAGATGGATAGGCTTTCAAGAGGCACTGGACTCAAAGGTCCTCAAGGTCAGAGACCATGTCTTGTTTTACTTGGCACCTCCGCCCCCCCCCCCCCCCCCCCCCCACACACCTAGCCCAGTGCTGGGCCGTCAACACTATGAAAAAGCTGTTTCACTGAATTCAACAAGCCAAGAGGAGGAAAGATCACCCAAGAAGATGGAAGGGTACTGCCAGTGGCTGCAAGGCGGCCTGGGCTTGTTCAAGGAACATGGGGGTTTTAGAAAGTTAAATATCTAGGAACGTAACATTAGGAAGTAGTCTGAAAAATAAATGACACCAAAATAAAAGACAGCCAGCAAATTTCATTTTAAATTTGTGAACCGTGAGGAACACTGAGAATTTCTAAGCATATGAACAATACAATTAGTAGAGCTGTACATCTATTGTGTCAATTTAAGTAGGAATATATTCTGTGTACTTCTCCAATTTTAAAACGCAGAGCATGCAAGGGAAGAAAACGCAATGTTAAAGGAATAATTAGAAACCTGCAAACTCTCTGACCATTAAGTTGACACAGTACCTTGAAGGCCAAGAAGAGGTTCCATTATATATTTGCAACCCAGAAAAATGTTCCTTTGGCGCATTTTAAGTTTTTTTAAAAAAGAAAATCAAAGAGAAAGACAGCGCTAAATGCCACATGTTATTCAACACCAGTGGTGGCAGCAGGGCGTGGAGCATTCCACTACTAGTCCTCAGGCGTTTATAACAAAAACACCCACAGCTCTTCTGGAAAAGGAGATGAGCTGTTACCTTCGTTTGTTAATTCCTTGGATTCTGTTCAGGCCATACCGCTTGCTACCTTTCACTTAAGTGACAATGGGCAAACGTAAGGGGGAGGTAACCTCTCACCATGGTTTGGAGTCCCCTACACTTCCCTGACTATCCAACCACCAAATCAACTTTAAGGGAGAAATTCTTGGTAATCAGGACAACAGACTGTGACAGTGCACTGGGATTTCCAAGAAGGAATGGTGACAAGCATGCTTGTCATCTGGACGTGTCATACAGGATTGCGAAATTTTCTGAGTTGTCTCAGATTCCAGACAGACTGTGTATTTTAAATTGTCCAGATAACGTCATGTGACATTTGCCTTAACAAAAAAAAGTAATAGCCACAAAAGGGAGAAGAGTCATACCTAATGGAAAATCACCCCCAAAGAAGGAAAGGCTAATGAAAATAAATACCGATTCCCAGTTCATGTGCCCCCCAGAGGCAAACCTAATGGAATAAGGCTCAAAACGAAATTACAACATGTCCTGTAAGTATCAGAAATTAATGCTTGAGATTGAAACACCAAACACATTAAATTTGATCGTCACAAACGTCAAGGAAAAATACAAAAATATTGGGATTTCAATATATGAAATCCTACTAGAAATAGTTGGCCATTGGCCAAAACTTGGAAATCTTTCCAGAATATTAAATATGTGAACTTCTTATGAGCAAGGATAGTGTCTTACTCATCTCAGGACCCCAACTCCAGCACGGTGCCTAGCATAGAGAAGGCAATCAATATATATATATATGCTTTAGTTCACTGTGATGGCCTTTATTTTTAAAAGCTAACAAAACTACTTAGAAAACTGTTCATTCTTTCTTGAAGGAAAAAATCCAACAAACTTAACTTAGTCAATGTAAATGTAAATGGCTTTACTATCATAATTTACGGAGTTTTAAAATAAATGCATTTTTCCCACTGGCAAATATAATATAGACACACCATGGAGCTCCCACGCAGGCCATACTTGCTGCTGAGCACAAGGAGAACGCCAGCAGGAGCCAGGATGCAACTGGACGAATCCACCATTATTGCCACAATTAACGAATGGCGAGAGCGCATATATAATACAGCAAGGAAGATAACCATTGTGCCTCACATATTCCAAAAGCTCACAATCTTAGACTTGTCACTTCTCACACTCTTTCTATTTGCCAGGCACTAGGCTAAATATTTTACATTCATGTAAATACTTTACATACATGAATTTAATTTTCATGACAACTGAGCAAGATAGGTACTATTATCCTCTACATTCTATAGATAAGGAAACTAAAGGACAAAGAGATTAAACGACTTGACCAAGGCCTCACAACTGGTCAATGGAAAAAGCGGAATTAAAACCAAGTCTGATCAGCTTGTCACATTTCTCCAAGTGCATTGCATCAAGATAACTCCACTGAGTTGGCAAATCTGGCGACCACGACTGGTTAATAATATTTCCATAACCATACGGAAAAGGTCCTCCTCGGGTACACATGGGAATGTTGTCAAGTGGTTCTCCCTAGCATTTCACAGTAGGTTCCTTTCCCTTGATTTGAACCATGCAGTCCTCACTGCCATTTGTGCAAACATTATTACATTTTTAAGGAAACATACAATAAAGAGTTGCTGCAGATAATATGAAACCCCCAGCTATGTGAATTACAACAGGTAATTGCGAAAGGCTTAAATCACAGCGTTGGCAAATCCGTAGTACTTATGCAGACAACCATACAGTGAATTTGAGAATATGAAAATTAACACGGGGTCATGATGATCATGGATAAATGTAAATTTCATGGTCTATCTTCAAAGTCCATTTTAATCTCGGCATTGCGATCAAAATGAGGTACTTAGTCTATAACCAAAAGAAGAAAGAAGGCATAATACATCTGGATATTTTGAGGATTAGTAAGTTAAAACTTCTAAAAATATTTAAAGAAAGAGTTACCTGCTTTTGGACTAAAACTGATGGTCAGATATAGCTTCTAAGCAAGATGTAAATTGAAAGTTAATCATTTTGGTTTTCTAAAAATGCAACTAAAAATATCACTCTATGACAAATTATATTATGCTTCAGAAAGAGTCCTCACTCAAAGAAAGCAAAGCAGAACAAAAGAAAAAGGATCCTAAAAACAGCCCTGTGCTAGACCAAAGTGGAGGAGTTCCTTCAGCCAACACTCTTACCCAAGAGAATCCCCACAAAGCCCTTCAGAGTCAGCCCCTCCAGGTTTGGAGGAAGGAAGAGACTGTGAGGTTATCTACAGAGGAGCTTCTGAGTACAAGGCATATATGTACGGTCTGTGGGGCAGACACAAAGGTTATAACCTTTCAGTCTTAAAGGGTCAGTTTCCAGGGGTTAGATTTCACTACAGGTTCTCCGAAGCATCAGCAATTCTCAGCACCCAATTTTATTTTATTTTATTACTCAAACACTAACGTACTACTTGTTATATTTCAGGCACTGTTTTAGGCACTATAAATTCATTCAATTCTCACAATTTATTTAGACCACATAGGATGTAGGTATTATTATCCGCATTTCACAGATGAGGAATTTGGGACACAGAGACTTCAGTAACCTGTCCAATGACACACAGCTAGCACGAATGGCAGAAATGGGATTCAAACCTAAGCAGCCTGGTTCTGGAGTCCCTGCTCTTTGTCACTGCACCATGCTGCCCTTGCCCAATGATGCTAGGAAAATCATGCCTGGACTAATCTCTAAAGTGAAGCGTCATTTTACAGTGACCACAAGCAACCTCCCAGCTACCTACTCTAAGATACGCAACCCTCTAGACAGCCTTGCTTAGGGGAATCCTATCAATAATCCCCAACTGCACACTCAGTATAGTGCTACACTGTCAGTGAGGCCAGTGCCCCGGGGACAGTCATGAGCGAGCGGCCCCTCCCAGCCACGTGACCTCTGAGATGGCTGGGGTCTGCTGGTTGGCCACACTGTCTCTGATTTAAACCAGACCATCTGGCCGTCTTGTTCTCGGAGCTGGGGCATGCCTAAAAATGCTCAGATTGCATTTAACAACTTCTCTTCTCTCTGGCCAAATTCAAGCTCTCGAGCTACTCTACACGGATTTCAGTTCACTCTATAATAGCACAGAGAAAGCTTTCTTTGAGATGAACTTTTTCATTACTAAACTCGGTTCACGGGATAACCCAGCAGGAAGAAAGCCATGGGGAACACGGCAGTGGACTTGAAACAGGATGTCCGACATAACATTCAGGGCTCTCTCCTTATTTACAGAGTGCAATCTTTCAGTCTCAGAAAGGAGTGGAATTTCACATTACAACACTTAATAAACCCTAGATGAGAGCATCTACAAATTCTTCAAAACTATGAATCAAAGACCAGATTAAAGCAAGGAGTGAGAACATGAGATGGAGAAAGGATGGATATTATTCCCTTCTACATGAACCTTGATTGTTCAATTACTTAAGTTACGCATTCTCAGAAAACCAAGTAGTTCAGCTGGTACTTTCTGAAGCTACTTCTCAAGTCAACAGCTGACTGGCGTCAAAAAAAGTAGAGAACAACCATTGCAGGTTCAAATAGTCCTGAAGCTCTGAAGAAAGAGGTGCTGTTTCAAAATTCTACTGCCTTTTAGGAAAGAAGAAAGGAGAATGATTCATCACCAAAAATGTTCATCTACTAACATGGCAACAAGTGTACTTGAGTCACCAAACTTCCCAACTTTTTCAGAAGTGAAGCAATTCAAAATTTTTTTATTGAAGCTATACCACGTGTCGGGTGCAAAGATCACTAAAATGGAATCTTATCTTAAAAAGGTCTATCAACTAGGGGCTCAAAATGAGAGAGGGGAAGAGAATAATTCAAGTGAATTATAAAAATTCAAAGGGAGGGGTGGCTCTGGTAGGGGGAAAGATGGGAAACACGAAACAAAATTTCCCAGTTAAAATATTCACAGAAGAATAAATATGTGCACCATCAATGCTTGTCCCAAGCATATGAGAGGAAAGAGGGGAGCAAGGAGAAAATTCAACTACAACACAATACTTTAGAAAAACAAGGATAGTTTTCTTTTAAAAAAAAAACAACAAACACCCTTCTGGCACACCAAGCTCCCTGTGATTGCAGGGTGAAAACTGTAACATAAAAACCCAGTCCATAAGTGCCAGAGGAAAAGAAACTTTCCCCAAATAACAAAATAAAAATAAACCTTGAGTTAAAATAATATATTACACACTGATGTAAACTGAAATGCTCTTGTCCATGGGTTGAGCTTATGAAACCCTTAAACACGAGCATGTAACACTAACAAACTATTTGACATTATTATTTGGGTTCAAAGACTCCCTTTCTCTAAATGTTTATAGCACCATACCAGTTATTTCAACTGAGCTGACACAATGAATTTCAAATGATCTAATACTTTTGACTTACCAGCGGATTAGCACATGATTACCCTGAGTAAAAGGATTATTATTACTGCTGCTCTAAGATATTAACACTTTCTGTAACACACTCTAAGGACGCTGGATAGATCACTAAAAAATGTGACAAAATACATGGGGGAAAGGGGATTTTTAAAAGGCAAGGTGATAAGTGTTCTTCTCTTTCAGGTTTCCTTGCTTAAAATAACGGCGGGCCTCCCAACGGTAGAAGGGTATTTTGCATGAGGCTTTTGGTGGTATACAAGTCACAAACAAACAAGCCCGATACTCAGTGCATTCGGGAAATTAAGCCACGTGTGGCCTTCTTCCCATGAAGACCAGGCTCCAAACAAAACCCCTACTTTGTAATAGACAACTAATTCTCATGTAATGAATGACAGAACACAGCATTAATGTACTTAACAAGACAGAGCTAAATTCAATGAAGCTTGACGCCATTTATATGAAAAAGGGTTACATTTGTAGACAGAGCTAAAGGGAGAGAGGATAATTCTGAATTAAACAGTGCAGCTTCTGCTTTGGTGCAGCCCTCACACTGGAAATAAAGATCATGACTAAAATATGACCCGTAAAAGTGGCAGCAGGCAAACAAAGCTAGACACCGCGGTATTAAACTCAAACTCTCCCTGATGAAGAGGGAACAGCTAAAGGACTGCGCTCAGAGCTTCCACTGGAGAAAGTGCCATTTCTTACAGCCAAATTCCTGGTCCGTTAAATTGTCTCCTTTCCCCACCAGACTTCATGATACGCAATTCAGCTGGCACATAACATCGTCCTAGAAAATTCACATAACCCAAATGATGTCTCAGTATCTACTGAGTCTTGTGGATACGTTATCAAAAAAAAAAAAAGAAAACTGTGAAAATAAGCTAATGTGTATAGTGAAAGCATTAACTTAGGTGGCTGTTTGGAGAGTTTAGTGTTAAATTTACTCTATCAAAAACATACAGAGAAGTCCTACGGGCACACGTTGTGCGGAAGGGTGTATGTGTATGGATATGTATGTCCATCACAACAAAAGATTTCTAAAAGCCTATGAATAGTGCAATGCCAACTCTCCTTTTTCAGCGTAAGCTCGGAAAAGAGATTTTAAAGCGCGTTAAAAAACAGCATATGAATGATGGTGATCAAGCACCTACAATTTGAAAACAATTTATGAATTATTGTAAGTAGACGAGAGAATATTTTAACTCCTCAGCAGGTTTACAGTAAGAATACTGATCTAAACAGCACACTTTATGCAGCTGGTGATATGACTTATTTCTCTAGGAGGTTCTTACACACATGGAGGTTACACCACCTGGAACTGCTATACCTTAAGGCAGGGAAGCCTCAGCTTTCCTCCTCTCTCCCCTACCCGCAGTGTTATCTGGTTCTGCTGTTGTCACCGAGCCAGGGAATGAAGCTCATCCAGAAAACTTACCCAAGATCAAACTGTGCCTGGTGACAGCAATGTCCAGGCCATAAGTAATGTTCAAAGGATTCAACAACGCCTGTGACTGATCACGCTCTTTCCCTTGCCATCACCTGCTGATTTTGTCCAGGTGTTTTATGGCTATCTTGAGGATCTGGGAAACAGACAGAGGGAAGACTTTGCCAATTTCTTTTGTCTGGGATTGTGAATTCCTTACACAGATGGCGGACAGCCTCAGCTCAGGGCAGCGCCAGGCTCTACTGCCTTCAACCTCCAAAAGGAGAAATGGAGGGAGACATTATCTTCCCCCACAACGTTGCCTGTGATGTGTCTGTGGTTAGCAAAGTGAGACAGCATGGCTTCACAGGGGGTAAAGTGAGGAAGGAAGAAAGTCAACAAATAACTGGAAAATGTTTACTTGTTTCACATATTACTAAGCATTTGCCAAGGAATCAAAAATGCTCATCAGAAAGATAATTCCCGAACAAATGTGCTTCTATCAAAGACTTGTTACCCCAACTTTCGGTTACTTTTTTACTTATCAAACTCACTAGCTCTCCTAAACGAACCAAAATAGGGCCTTTAAAAACCCAAGTCAACCCCTTAAAAGCTACTGCACAATTGTGCTGGAAAGAAAACCGAACTGGTGTCTAAACCTTATGCAGTTTAAGGCAGCCACTAGCCATACGTGGATACCGAGCACTTGAAACGCGGCTAGTCCAAACTCAGATGTGCAGTCAGTGTAAAGCAGACACTGGATTTTGAAGACTCAGTATAAAAAGAAGAATGTAAAATGTCTTGATAAATATTCATATTGATTACATTTTTTATATCTATTATACATGGAAATGATGATTTTTGATACACTGGGTTAAATAACATATATTATTAAAATCAACTTCAGGGCTGACCCAGTGGTGTAGTGGTTAAGTTTGCACATTCCACTTTGGTGGCCCAGGGTTTGCAGGTCTGGATACCATGCACAGACCTACACATTGCTCATCAAGCCATGCTGTGGTGGCATCCCACATACAAAATAGAGGAGGATTGGCTCAGATGTTAGTTTAGTGACAATCTTCCTCAAGCAAAAAGAGTAAGACTGGTAACGGGTGTCAGCTCAGGGCCAATCTTCCTCAACAAAAAATTAATTAAAAAAAAAAAACAGGGGGGCCCCATGGCCAAGTGGTTAAGTTTGCATGCTCTGCTTCGGTGGCCCAGGGTTTTGCCAGTTTGAATCCTGGGCGCAGACATGGCACTGCTCACCAAAGCTATGCTGAGGTGGCATCCCACATGCCACAAACAGAAGGACCCACAACTAAAACTACACAACTATATGCCGGGGGACTTTGGGGAGAAAAACAAAAAAAATAAAATCTTAAAAAAAAAAAAGTGTTTTTAAAAGAATCAACTTCACCTGTTCTTTTACTTTTGTGATGTGGCTACTAGAAAATTTAAAATTGTATATAAACTTGCATATATTTCTATTGGACAGTGCTGGTCTGGCCACTAGGACTCTTGTCCATTTCTGTCTGTTGTTGGTTATTTGACCATGGTCCTCTTTCTTAACTTTCTGAGCATCATTTTCAAATGAGAGTGATGAAAATCAAGGATACAGGTTCCAAATTTTACAGCTCCAAAAATTATAAAATTTAGCTATTTTTCAGACTTTCATTCCTAAAATCCATAGTCCACTTTTATTTGGACCTGCTCTAAATAAGCAGTGAAGAGCAAACAACAGGAAAACAGTTTTATTCCTTATTCAATTAATTTAAGAACCCACAGCTCCCTCTGATGACATTTTTTAACTAAAGTTCTTCAGAAGCATATGCATACTGTTTTTAATGTAGGCAAACTTAGTAATCATAGGAGTCCCACCAGTGACTGATAATCAAGATGATATATAAAAGAAAGCACATCTATGTCCTGGATGGAAATGGGTATAAAGTAATGAACTGAACTGCTTGCTTTGTGAATTCAAGCTCACTGTCACAGGTACACTTACTTGGGATTCATTTGGTAAGCAGGCTCTCAAAGCAGATATAAGCTCGACAAACCTCAGAGAAGCTTTAGTGATTTCTTCACTAAATCAGAGGGAGCATATCTAAAAGTACAAGGTGTGGCTGATTCCTTTTGGAGGCACAATTTTTGAAGCAATAGCCGCACAGATTGCATCCGTTATTCCTAACTTTGTGATAATTCATGAAACACCTCCTCACACAGCTCTTGGGTGGCCAGACCCAGAGGAGCATATTTTTAGGAGCCTGTTGCTCCCACAACTTGTGCTGTCAGTGTTATGTGATTCTAACAGAGCTAAGAATGAAGCATCTAACGAACAACATTTTCAGGTGACAATTTAAATACTTAATGACCTGTTATTTCTCCACTGTTAAGGAATGATGAACAACCTTATTCTCTAAGTTCTCTGATAGAAATAACATTCTATTTTACAGGTTATGCTGAGGATTTGAATCCGTTTGCTGCTTGAATCAGAGAAAGGAAATGGAAAACAGGAGGAGGAGATTAAATGCCGGACAGAAATTCAGTATCTCTTTAATACACAGTATCTGTGTACTTTTACCAAAATGATGGTGAAACTAAACCCCACATCCTGGCCCAGTGAAAGCCTTGTTGGAGTATGTTATTGTGTGTGTAAAATGCACGTGTACACACACAGCCCTCATTTATGGATATATTCCAGTAAATAAGATAGGGTAGTCAGCTCAGCCACAAGAAATTGAAAGTATAGCATACAAGACTCAGGAGTTGGAAACTGGGAGAGAAAGAGAGCATATTGTACCAGATTGAGTTATTTCCTGGCTTAATGAGTTTAAAATTCTAATATATAGTTAGGAGAAAATAGCTATCAAAGAATTCTGTTATATTCTTTGTATCCAATGGCAGGAAAGCACAAAATCTGGGAACTTTTGAAAGAAATCAAAGATCAAAGTAAAAAGCACTGGCAGATAGGTGCGAGTGAAAAGGGTGGGATGGTGTGGCCAAAGCTAAGAAGTCTGCAGAGAACACCATCTGAATGGCTCAAGCAATCACACTCTGTGAAGCATTTCAGTGCACTATTTTAAAATTACAAAGTTACAGTCTGAATGTTAAGCTGATTTTAAAGGCCTAACTTATATGCAAGTAAAATATTAAATTATTTGCTTTTAAAATTATTCCTAATGCATAACAGATAAATCCTAAAGAGAGGCCAAATTAATTCATAGTTGCCTCTTTCTTGGCTAATATCAGATGTATGTGGGTCACAATGCGAATGGATTTCACCAAAAGCCTGTGAGAACATCAAACTAAGGCCAGTTTTAAGCTCAAACAAGGCAAGCTGAAAAGGATTGAGGGACAAGCAAAGCAAAAACCAGGAAGAGATGTTACCTTAGGAAAATGGTTTATTGGGTATTTTTGTACCTTTGTTTAATGTTTCTCAAAACAAATAACATAATTTGCTTAAATGTTAAACTTGGAAATCATGTGGATTTCAAAAGATCACTTCATTCAATAGTAAGTTTGACTAGCCTACCAGACAATTTCTTAAGATATATCAAATTCCTTTGTAAAATATTTTTAAATGCTGCTTAAAACTCTTAACTACCATGTTTAAAAAAAAATCCTATTTCTTCACAGCAAGGAGCTTCCAGAAACCACGAAAACATTCTTGCCCTCTGAATGTTTGGGAATGGTCTCTTCATGTGTTATTAATAATCCAGACAAAGTATTCATATTAATAGGCATACAATGAATATTCAGTTGCATGTGGACTCATACCACAGGGATATCAAAACCAAAATGCACCTTTCTTCCTACTTGCCTGCCATACACAAGCATAACTACCTGACTACAGCGAACTTTTTGTGGCTCACACAGAGTTACATAAATGCTCACTATGGCAACAGAGCTGGATATATGCACAAAGAAATATCTGTAATTTTAAAGGGGGAGGCAAGAAAAAGTGCTCGCACAACATAAAAGTTAATTTTACATTAGTATCATTAATATTATACCCACTCTGGAACAGCCAAATAAACCTTGTGCTTTCAAAACAAATCAGGTCACTAGAGCTGCCTGTTGCATTCTGCTAAGAAAGCAAAACCTACCACGCATGGCTAGCGTTGACATTCTTAATGACTTTTATTGTCTCTGGTCAACTTTTAAATCTTCCTTTTCCATGTCTTGAATCAGAATTCCTCATTTGTAGAAAGTTACATTAGTGGCATTAAAAACACATAAAAACTTGAAGGAATGGTTCCAAATAGAAGTTATATTTTTTTTTTTGGTTAAGTCATGGTTATTTCCCTAGTTTATTTGGGCATTTAAGTTTTTTCTTTAAATCCAACAAATATTTCTTTAAAGAATGGTCTTTATGTGGCTGAAATTAGAATGCACACAAGATAGTTTTTCAAGGCCAGCAAGCACTTCCTAACCAAATCCCCCACTTCCTTTGCTAGCTAAACATAACTCCTTTAAATGTGTACATCCTTTAGAAAGTTAGAAGGGAGCACCTCGCATGTAATAGCAGACAGCTGGGAAGCCAATTGGTGTAGTCCGAGTGCACATTGTAGAAAGCAGCTCTTTAACATTCAATAACTAAGTGGTAATTGGGCACAGAAACATAAACTGTCAAACTGAATCAAAACCCCTTTGCTTTTCAGAGTATTATTTGTAAGATTATACTAGAATTAAATTTGAACATGCATCCACCCTATGCATTCAGTCAAATTATAAAACAAGAAAAAAAATTGCTGTGCTTTCTTTGGATAAAATTAATGTCAGCTTTGTGTCCTTAAACCAGACCCGATCGGGAAATGAAATATGTTTAGTCCTGAAATAGTTGTGGTAATTCAATCCTTGCACTCTCCTTATTTTCTTGATGACAAAGAAAAACTCCCAACTGGCAGGGCCACCTGCACTGATTACTCCTCCATCCACACCCACAGAATATGAAAATGAGCCAATGATCATTAACCTTAATTTCTTCTAACATAAACCTCGGCTCTTTTTCAGTCTTGCTACTCAGGGAACTCCCCTGAGATAAAGAAAAGGGGGTGGGGGGAGAGAAATAAGGAAATAGGGAGTGAAAGCTCAGAGCAAAGGGGGTGGAAAGTAAATGAAAAATGGAATCCACTGGCTTTAAAAAAAAACTGCACAGCTGGCTTATTAAACTTCATACAGCAAAGATGTTACGAAGATAAAGAGATTCTGAGACATCACCACTCTCTAGATAGTGGAGCCCTTTCCTGTCCAATTCTCTCCTTCTGAGCAAACAATAAGAAAGGATGCTTCCTCTCCACCCTCTCACTCCCCTTGCATCTCACTCCTCCACCCGGACATCACTATAGAAAGAGAGCAAGCAATAAAAGATGGGTCTGGACAGCAGGAATGCAGGTGTGGCTGTAAGATCTCCAGTATGAGGTCCGAAGGGCCTCTGCAACCAGGAGAGAGATTTCCAAGGTGAGCACTTCAAATACAGTGTTGAATGCATCACACCTTCTGGTCATTCACATTCAAGCATCACCAACTGGAATCATTTTAATTCAAGCTGTGTGGGGCTAGATCCCATTGGCATTACATCATCTTCTAATGGATGAGGAGCTAGTTGGGGCCCTAAAAAGAAACACATCCAGGAGGGGAACAGGAAAATTTCAGAAATAACAGTCTCTTTTGCACAGATGTGTATACTGAAAATTACCTTGTTATGTTTGTCTACAGAACTAAGCAGATTGCCCAAAAGATTATGGGACCATGAAAACGAAGAACCCATCAACATGTCAATATATGCAACCACTTATAACCCTCTCATTAAGCATTCCTGGAGCTGGAAGAAAAACAAACCTTAAAAATCCTTACATTGCTAAAAGAAAACAAAAAGTCTTTAAAAATTTGTTTTTTCCATTAGAAATATTGAATGCAAGGGCAAATGCTTAAAGAACATAACCAAAGTATGATGGTATCGACTGCAAGGATATTACAAGATGCTTGTTATCTACCCAACATTGGGAGACAAGAAACAAGTTTGATCACACAGTTATCCCCTCATTATTTCAGATCTCAAATCAAGTAGCAGTCATGAGGAGGGTGAGGCAGAATGGCAAGGAAAACAAACAAAAACAAAAACCTGGCTATAATTTGCTACCGGATTCCACGGCGCAATTTAAACTAAGGCCTGGCTCCAGGTTGGTCAGCGTTCATTGCCTTCTTGCTCAGCCTATGGACTGTAAAAGGCAGCCACACGTACAGACACCCTTCCTCCAGTCTTCTCTCTCCTTCCCCTCCCCACCCTCAACTGGGCAGTCAAAGGTCAATGGTCCTCTCTGGAAGTGAGGACAGAGTGTTGAAGTATTCGGTGCCATGAGTCATCTTAATAGATACTCTAGCGACTGCTTGTGACCCAGCAGTAAGCCGAGATAGCAGGCTTTTAATAAAGCTGCACTTTTGCGCACTCCCAGCCTGGTTAATTTAATACCTGCCGCTTGTTTACCAAACAGCGCGGGCATGTCTCTGTGTCGATAACTTCCCAGTGACAGTGAGGCGACTGGATCTGGGCATGGAACAGATGCACCTTTTTACGCTCTGTTAAACCGTGTCACAGACTACAGCCCCTGAGCACATTCCTTTATTTATGCTGCAGCCAGCTGAGCTAATTGTCAGAGACAGACCTGGTTCTAATTCTGCAGAGTCCAGCAACTGCAGAAGTCCATGTGCTGGCATGAATGGTGCAGAACTCTTTTAAAAGGGAACAGCTGAAAAATGGAGTCGGCGGGTAGAGGCATCATACGCCAATATTTTACCTAGAGAGACTTCAAAAGTGTCACATGTCTCCATAGGAGGTGATGGGTGTGGGGACAGAGGAAAAGCACCACTGGTGTTTAAATGAAGTAGAGGAAAGCAAATACCTATGGAAAGAGAATACAACAGAGCGGAGACAACGTGCATTGTTCAGAGAATATGGCTAGGTTTGTGCAGCTGACCATTTCCAGACCGACCATTCCAGATACCATGATGCAAGCCCATAAACGACACCAAAATTACACGAAAGACTAGTCCCCTCATTCAACCAGCCATACAATCTCAGTCTGCTTGACCATGTGGAGACAAAGGAACTCCCATTTATTGTTCTCCTCACACCCTGTAGTATTAGAAGTGTTTCTTATTAGCTATAATACCATACTCATATTTTATCAGTAGCAAGAGTTCACTCCAGTTAGAGTTCTTCACCCGTCATGGGCATTTTTCAGCAAATTAATGTCTTTTACTTGCATGACTTCTCTTCATATTATAATTTGGGGTTTAAACGGATCATAATACTTTACAGAAAAGAAAAAGAGAGAAAGATCTCAGTGTTGATAATTTTTACCACTTACGACTAAATGACCTCAACTGAGGAATAAAAAATTAAGTCATTTGTCTTATGAGGTACAGAGGACATTTTATGGTGTACAATTTAGCTAATAATGGGTTGGGGCCAATCCTTAACAAGTCACATGTTTCCATTGTCCCTTCACCCCCTGCTTATGTTTTTACCACATCCTAACAAAAACATGACCAGAACTGGTGAAAAACATACGGTTCCAACTAATGAATCACATACTTTCCCGCAAGTACAGTAAGTACTACCAGCTGTGTGACAGTCTCGCTTTGGCAGTGGAACCAGCGTAGAACAAGCCGGCCCATCTGAAAGCAGCTGTATTGAAAAACCACAAGCAATATAAGTGTGTCTGCCTTCTCAGGGCGGCTTTGTCTCTGTTCTGTGTCTCTGCTCTGCTCTGTCCCTGGAACGTGCCAGCCATCTTGTTTAGAGAAAGTTTCGGAAATTTCAGAGGTAGAGGGAAAATCCACAAATTCAAAAGTCTGAAGTTTTCACAGTGCTGTTACTTTGTCAAGTGAAATGCCACAAGAGGACAATTAAAGGAAGACACCTCTCTCCCATAACCTCCCTTCCACGTGCATCTTTTGGGGCTTGCATTAGACTACAGGCTGTGCATATCCGTGGATCTAAACAAGGGAGGCGGGAGGCAGAGGAGAAACAGCACAGGATCCAGCTACTTATAGACAGGCCGACGAACACACACAAACACACACGCAGAACAATTCACAGATTATCAACTCATGCCACGAGCTACTACAAAAATTTAAACTTGCTATTTATACAACAATAAGCTTTATTTGTAACCACAGCGCATTCTAAAAAAATTCCCTGGCAAGCCCAAGATAGTTTTACACAAATGCACTTTTCCTTTCCGTGAAACAACATTCAAATGGATAAACACCACTGTTAAAGGGAAAGAAAGTCCAGCAGCATTAGTCTAGAAATGTTAAGTGGAAATGGTAGGATTTTTTTTTAACCTTTATAGTGTGTGAAGGCAATAGCTAATAAAATTTTACCAACATTATTAAGTGATCAGCAGCTTTTATGTAGCACCTAAGTACCATCTCAGACCTGCTCTGAGAAAAAGAAACACTTAAGAGTTGTCATTCTTGGCTTTTCCAAAGTCTCAATCAGAAAAAAGAAATGGTGAAAGTATCTTTTTTTTGCAAATGTTTTAAGCAGAGGGAAGCCACATGTAAGGACTAAGGGGGAAGAGCTGCCTTTGATATGTGCCTTTATCACTTAATTTAGCCAAACACATTATTCTAGGCTTATGTTGTAAAGATGCTTCATTCAGCAAAAATCAATCCAAAAGTCATATTAACACATCTTTTGTGTTTATGCCACAGTACTATGAAGAATTATTGTTTTTAATGAAGCTGTCACCAACGTAACACTTAAAGAATGATCCGAAGATTCACTATATGAATAGAGAAAACCTTAGCCCCTACGGTTTAAATGCCTCGTAAGTGAATTTTGCTGTGCATGTGTTTAGGAAATTGCACGGTTGGCTTGGGTGAAGGCAAGTGCTCTGCTCGGGGTGAGTCCAGAAGTCACATCTATCCATACAGTTGGATCAAGCCAGACAGAAGGGCAGGGTTGAGAGCACCAACAGTAATGAGGAAAGAGCAAATGATGGACATGTATTCAAGCATGAAGAACAAGACTTTAAATATTCACCAAAACATGGGTTTGAAAAATAGTACACTGATAAATAAATAAGACATATGATTTAAAAAATATGACTAGTTTGTAGCACTCTTAGTTCATATTAAATTTAAGAAAGAATGCTAGTCTAAGAAAGAAAAAATCCAAAACTGGATTATGAAATTACATAGTGAAATCTATCATTAAGCCAAACTTATGATAAAATTACAATGAAATCATTAAAATTCACAGTAATTAATTTAATGGCAGGGAAAAATAATTTCAATATATTAATAACCAAAAGGAAGCTTACAAAGTAGTATACACAGTATAATACTATTTTTATTTTTAAAGTGAATACGAGCAAAAGAAGAGACAAGATGAAAACAGAAAATGCCCTAAAATGATTAACACCTATGTGGACAGAACTATTGGCAATGGTTTTATTGTTGTTAAACTCCACTTTCTAAATTTTATTTATTTAGCATAAGTATAGAAGGATTTTTCCAATGTGATAAATTTAATTATTAAGAAATCTAGCAACGAGATTTCTGGTCTTCATTAGTAGTTACACTTCAAAACTTAAGTTCTATGAAAAATGTAGAGCTTTTCTCAAAATCAAAAACTTGACTTTCTTTGAATACTTCTTTAAAAACTACATTTATTATTTTTGTGTGTATATTTTCTTTGTAAAATAAAAAATTTTAGACAAGTAGTAAATTTACTTACAGCCCCTCCAATTTCCCAAAAGTATACTTTCTTAATTTGAACTACAAAGTAGCCTTTGTTAATTCAAATTTACAAAATTAACGAACCACAGATCAAAATCCTCACCTTTCTAATAAAAATAATACCTTTAAATAGCACTTCTAATTGCCAAAGCACTCCCATAAAATAAAACCCCATGCCCACCAGTGAAACACCATTCCTTCATCCCCAAAGCCAGCAGCTGCCCTGCAGAACACAATCCAGGGGCCTTGACAGTATGTGATACTCTAATAGGATAAACGCAACAGAGCAAATCTGTAAAATATGTTTATCCAGGTTGAAATATGGCAGAAATAACTAGATTAACAACCGTAATCTGGTAATAAAGGACTTGGAATCATACCCAGTAATTGGGAGGATTTATTGTTAAAAAAACATTCAAAGCTTTTCATTCTATGACTTCTGAAAGGCCTGGTACGGACACTCATTTGACAAATATTTATTGACCAATTACAATGGCCTAGCACTGTGCCCATGTTGGGGGTTGAACAAACACCAAGAGAGGGTATTGTGAGCTTCTTGATGTCAAAAACCATCTACTGCTGGAGAAACTACAAATAATTGTTAAACGCTCTGGAGATGAGTAGTAGAAATCAACAGAACACTCCCGGGAAACAGAGGAGAGGCGCTAACGCATCTCGGGCTCTGAAAAGACTTCAGGAAAAAGACAGAGCTTAAGGCAGAAGCTTAAAAGCAGGTTTAGGGCCAATCAGCCAAGATCAGGAAGAGGGAAGAAGGGGGACAATATGGAAGAATGCTCAATGACAGGAAATAACACAGAATCAGTAGAGAGCTACAAGCTGATCTCTGTGGTGGGGCAGGGAAGTCCAGGCAAGAAGAGACAAGAGCGGAGGGAGGAGGAGGAGGCAGGGTCGAATCACAGAACATCTCGTCGTCTGTCCCAGTAAAGAGGTGCTAAGTTTCCCTTCATCTAATTGAACACTGAGAAGTGCTCAAGCTCCATTCTCCACAGGGGTCAGGACTATACATGCCGTGGGGGGTGGGGGGTGGGGGGGCACTAATAGCTCCTCTCTTTTTTTTATTGCAAAAAAGCAGTGACTGGACACCTTGTATGTACAGGCACTGTTTTAAGCACTGAAAACTCTGGAATAAACAGCCCTGGGGCCAGCCCGGTGGCGCAGTGATTAAGTTCACACGTTCCGCTTCGGGGGGCCCGGGGTTCGCCAGTTCGGATCCTGGGTGCAGACATGGCACTGCTTGGCACGCCATGCCATGGTAGGCATCCCACATACAAAGTAGAGGAAGATGGGCACAGAATGTTAGCTCAGGGCCAGTCTTCCTCAGCAAAAAGAGGAGGATTGACAGCAGATGTTAACTCAGGGCTAATCTTCCTCAAAAAAAAAAAAAAACCCAAAAACCAGCCCTGTTCCTTGCCCTTGAAGGAACTCACTTCCACGGACCCCTCATGTGCTAATAATTTCTTTAAAAGAAAAAAACAAAAAAAATGGCATGACCCTCTATGTCTTTTGGAGCCTGAAAGCAAAGAAAGACTAAGATAAAAAGAAACTTCATATGTAAAAATACAGTATCACCCAATCATTTTATCCGTCACATTCTGCCAAACTGATGAAATCATAATTAAAGAGAACAATTTGTCAAAACATCGCTAATGAGAGACATTAGCATATTAGACCAACCAGACGTTGGAAAAATCATTTCCTTGATAAGGTACCTGGTACAACTATTTCATAGGAGCCACAACACAGACACTGTACACTCTGATGTAGACCACACCTTTGCTGACCCATTATATGGATGTGCTGCCATATGTTTGGCTAAGACATAATCCAAGGCTCTAATTTCATGCATTTGATTCATAAGCTACCAGATAAAACACTGTGATGCAAATTTTGACACCAATCAAATTTTAGCACCAACTTTTATGGAAAAGTCTATACCCCATAAAAGCCACTTTCTCAATAATTCCAAATGCAACACCCTTGGGGAAAACAATATAATCGAGTTTTATAGGAGGGTAGGTTTCTTAATACCAGCTGGTAATATCTGGGCCCTGAAGCATGAGAACTGATCATATTAAAATCCAGATACCAGCTATTATATCTGAAATTGTTGCTTCATTCATATTTAGCATGAAGAGGAGTCTATCTAAAGCAGGCTCTATTTAATACAATGTGGTTTTAATTGGAGTCTGTTTTAGATGAGCCACCTGTATTTCATCTTTTTAAAATTATCCATAATTTTCTGCACAATTTGCCTCTGCAACATAACGAAGAGCAGTTAGTTATAGATTATTGCCATTGTTTAGATGTCTAAGAAGAGAAGGCAAGACTCTCTATTTACGGAAACACAGGGCCTATCCCAAAGAACAAGAGCAGAAGAGCGTTCTGGTTCTGTTCCAGGGCACGGATGAACAAGGACATATTTATGTGAGTATCGTTGAGCCCTAACGAGAAAGACAAAAGATTAAACCCCTATTATTCTTGCTTCATTATGGCTACTCTGAAGCCGAGTGCTACAGCAACTAAAATCTCACTTTCTTTTCCACTCAGGAAGAGCCTTTTACTTATTTTTTTTTAACATTTCTAACTGTGGAATTTCCATTGACACCAACTACCGCAAGTAAGGTTTTTTTTTTTAGTGCTATGGTTTTACTTTGCTATTATTTCTACTTCAATATATTCATAGTTTTGTTCCCAACTAAAACCATTCAAAAGCTTTATATGATGTCACTATCTTCCAGGATATTTCCCACCTTCATTGTTTTTATTGTTTATTAAAGTATTTGGAAATACGGTGTATTACATCATCATCGTAACAACGATTCCTATACAGACCCAAGTAAACAGCAGTTGGCAAACTAAAGGATACTTACTTGTATGATACATACGACAAGAAGCACACAACAAAGAAAATACCTAAAGTACAACTTTCACAGAAGATTCTTCACTTAATATATTCTGAACTAACAAAAAAGCACTTCAAAAGCAATAACCGAAGTCAGAATTTCAGTGTCAAATATATTTAACATATTAAACTGTCAAATATATGCTAAACTTAGGGCTGCTATAGGCCATTATTCACCAGGGGATAAAGTGTCACTCACAATCTTTATTAAACTACGCATCCCAAATTTTTATCTTTACGCTCACTAGCTAACAGAGGTGGTCTCTAATTAGTATTTCTCCCCTAAATAGAGTTTGTTCCACGACAGAGTCTACTCATCTTGTCTTTTTTTTTTTTCTTTTTTGGTGAGGAAGATTGACCCTGAGCTATAACAGCTGTCACCAATCTTCCTCTTTGTTTTTTTTTTTTTTTGCTTGAGGAAGAGTAGCCCCAAGCTAACATCTGTGCCAACCTTCCTCTAGTTTGTATGTGGGATGCCTCCACAGCATGGCTGATGAGTGCCGTGTAGGTCTGCACGCAGGATCCAAACTGGCGAACACCAGGCCGCCAAAGTGGAGTGTGCAAACTTAACCACTATGCCATTGGGTTGGCCCCTCATCTTGTCTTTTGATAGGATTACTTACATAAATTATATCCTCCAATTTCACTGCATCCACTATGCACATTCACCATGCACATTAAGTATACTACGGAAATAACACTTTCCTCTTTTGCAAATGTCAATGTATTTTTTCTCAAATATATCAATTCCTCTACTATTAAGTTCTGATCTTACTTTGCTTTCTCCTTTACTTAAAACATTTTTATTTGAGGGTATCATCAGCTTCTATTATTTTCCCAGTCTCTCCAAACATAGTTGTTATAGTTAATCACATGAAATCCAACTGTCTAGTGATCAATAGGTAAACTGAATATGATTATTGTATTAAGAGTGGTAGACCCAAAAATCTAACCTCAGAGAATTATTGCCACTTAGTTACCAAAATTACCCTATTAAAGAGACCTTCAAATATCTCATTCTGAAACACCAAAGTCTGAACCCAAGAATCTGCCTACAAGAGTGGCATGCATTATAGTAGGGGAAGAAAACACCTAACTAATAAAGGTCTTCTCCTTTTAATCCAACCCAATAACAACAGCAATTTCCTTACATATTCCATTATGGAAGTTGTAGTTTGAGCTCCGTGCCACTTGATAGCACCTATTACTAACGTGGTTTGTATAAATTACATATAGCATACCCCATATGGAAACCATATTTTCACAGGAACCGATGTTTAATAACAAACACTATAACTTGGAGTAGCAATTTCTCTTGTTCTGTTCTTCTGCTGCACTATTTCAGCAATTTGTCTGCTCAGAAATTTAGTCTATGAAGCCAAGGCTCTTGAATTTTCTCACTGTAGTTAGAAAGGGATTAATTTTATCCCATGTTGTATTTAGTTACAAGATAATTGGGCTCTTTGAAAGGCACCACCATAAATTATCTTGATCCAGAAATTATTCTCAACATTGGTAGGTAACAATGCTCCTGCATAAACATACTTGTTTGTGGAAGTTACTAATTCATTTTGTTTATTTCTTTTACAATTTTGTCTTTTTTTTTTTTCTTGGCCTCTGTCATGTAAAATTTATTAGCCAATGTGCCACAAGCTCTAACTAGTTTCATTTAATATTTTATAATACCTTTGAGTACTTTGATAACAGCAAGTATTTTTCTATTTTAATAAGCAGTCTTTATGTTAGAATTTTATAAGAATACGCGATTTTACCCAGAAGTAAAAAAAAAGAAAATAGTGATGAGGTCAGAATCTGACTTCACACGGCAGACTCCTGTGAGTGTGCACAAGACATCATTTGAAGTCATTTCTACGACATGGATTTCTTAGCCAACTCTTGTTGGAGACTCAACAAGCTAAATATATTTCTGGACAAAATCTTATAGTAAATTCAACAGATAAGTCATAGGACGTTTTTAGGCCATAATCTAGGGTGTTTTTGTTTTTTTACTTTTAAGATTTTATTTATTTTTTCTTTTTCTTTCTTCTCCCCAAAGCAAAGCCCCGCAGTACACAGTTGTATATTTTAGCTGCGGTAGGTGGGACACCATCTCAGCATGACATGATGAGCGATGCCATGTCTACACCCAGGATCGAACCAGTGCAATTCCAGACCTCTGAAGCAGAGCCGGCGAACTTAACCACTCAGCCACGGGGCCAGCCCTAGAATCTCATTTTAAAAATGAGTTTCTTCAATATAGAGGAGAAAGAAAAATTGCTTATTTAAAAGATCACAATCAAAACACCATACAGGGGCCAGCCCAGTGGCACAGTGGTTGAGTTCGCATGTTCTGCTTCGGCGGCCTGGGGTTCACCGGTTCGGATCCCAGGTGCAGACATGGCACCACTTGGCACGCCATGCTGTGGTAGGAATCCCATATATAAAGTAGAGGAAGATGGGCATGGATGTTAGCTCAGGGCCAGTCTTCCTCAGCAAAAAGAGGAGGATTGGCAGCAGTTAGCTCCAAAAAAAAAAAAAAACCCCACAAAACACCATACACTCCACATAACAAGGGGTACAGGGTGGGAGGCGGAAGGTGGAAAAAGGGAAAAAAGGACTCCCACCAAAGGAGGAGAAGCGTGGTGGAAAAGGAACAGGAGATACTTTGTAAGATTGCTGGGTTTTGTTTTGTTGTTAATGTTGAGAGACCGGGAGCGATTTAAACTTCAGATAAAAGGATATTAAAAATGTGCAGAAAGCAAATGGCAAAATAATCATAGGAATGCTCCTTGGACCCATCTAGAATTTTAGAATATGAAGACAGTTGGGATAAGTGAACCAGCATACCCAAAGATTAAATTAAAATTTGAAATTATATTGGCATGTTGGTCATAAAAATCATAATGCTGCAGACGTATCTAGAAAAAAAAAAATCTACTAATAGAAAAAATAAGAAAGTCTGACCAGTTGTGGTTTACTGTGCAGGAAGGTACGTGTTTTAGGAGACGTCTTCTTTTGTATAATGTCTAACATACACAGTTAGATGCTAGGAAGCATGATTGAAAGAAGGCAGCAACAGATCCCAAATCCAAAGAATTCCCCAAAAAATCCGAAGGGAAGTGATGAATTTATGAGTTACTTCACCCTTTTTTTTCTTTCTTTTTTAGCCAAGCTCCTGGAATTCTGTATCTCCTTTACCAGATCCTCACTCACACCAACAGGTGGGATGTTATTTGAAGCTATAGCCTTTATTTAATTAGTACAGTAAAAAGTGTTGTTGCAAAATGTGGATACAATTTTAAATCATTTGTTCTATAATTATTCCATGATAAAAAAAAATTAAAAAATTTTTTTAAAAGAAGCCCAAGCGCTGCTTTCCTAGCTAATGGGAAAAACAGGTTGGAGGACCTTAAGAATAAATCCTGCCGTGGTTCAAAGACAACTGCTCTGATTTTTTTTTGCTTCTTACCGTCTATGAAGGGGGGCAACTTTTTTCCTCCATTTTCTTTTCTTAACATAGCCTTATGGCTTTCATTAGGCACATGAAAGGCCACAGAATTAATTCTGTGTTCAAAATTACTCAATACCAAGCCCTAGGTATGAACTCTTACAGAAAATGACGCAAAGAAATAAGTTTCTTAAGGTGCCTAACGGACAAGCAAACTTTAAAAGGAAAATGCCCCTTTAGTGTCCACGTATTCAGATATAAAGTGCAGATGGAATTACGTGAGAGATGCAGGAGAGATTCAGCAAGCTCTCAGACAGCGTAAACACAGCAGTTCAAGTTGTGATGTTCACCCAACATCAAAGCCATCTATCCAGAACGTGCTGGGGCAAGTCTGTACCAAGGAAGACCTGTCTGCATCAAATGGATCACTCTTACCCCCCAAAATAACCCAGAGTGTGATTTAAATCACAACGAACATTATAAACTCGGGCTTCATCACACGAATTCCAAGTGTTCAAAGTCATAACTAAATTTCCTGTGGCTACCCAAAATATATATATATACACATTTTTTTTTAAAAATAGTAGCTTAAAAAAAGGCAGCAGCCCCATGCAGTTCAAAGACATGGACCCACAATTAAGCACTAACACACCTGCAGAGGGGAACAGGCAGGAGAGCTCCCCAGCTACCAGAACTTTTAAGATACAAATGGAACGAGATTAAAAGAAAATAGCCATCTGTTGCATCAAAGGTGAAAAACATGTATCAGGCAAGGAAAAAAAACACACAGGTTCAAAATGTTAAGGATATTGTGGTATAATTAACATACAGTGAAATATACAGATCTTAAGTGTGCAGCAAGAATATATTTTAGAGGGAACATGCAAAAATTAGACACTTTTTACACAGATTTTCACACTGGGGCGTGGCTGATAACAAAATCACTGGGACATTATAGGATACTATAATTAGCCTCAGTGACTCTGAACAGGATTGGATCTGTCTATTAAATTTTAAATGATTGCTTCAAGCTAAATTTCTGGGAACTTCTTTGGTCTAGTGATCAGTCTGGGAGTCTTGTAGGAACAAGCTTTCTCGTGATATTTCCACTGCCTCGTGGTTTCTGGCAAGGTTCAGCCGTCTACAGAAACAAGATTTTCTAAGAGTGTCTTGTTATTTCCATTTCCTATCTCAAATGAAACCAAGTGAATGTGGATAAAAATGTTAAAAATACACACATATGCAAACTTTTCAAGAGCAATGTTGTTTCTAAATCCAGTCAAATGAAATTCATCAGTAGTACTTTTGGAGATTCAAGACAGCTCCAGTTAAACCGATTACTGGATAAAACAGAAAACTTGAAAGTAAGAAGAGAACCAAATAATTTTTTTTATAAAGTATGATATTCTCATAACCATGCCAGCATTAAGAACATTAAGACTTATTAATAAACCAAGCACCCAAAAGTCTTAAGACTACAAGAACCTTTCTAAGACATGATTCTACATTCAGATTCTTACCTGCACTCCTTAAGTGGCCTGTATGTCTCTAATTAGATTTAAAATCCTTATATATTAGGTACGTTGTCATACACTGCATCATATGACATTCATAAAAGTATATTCCTAGAAAAAGACATCCTTTAAAAGAAAAAACAAGAATCAACTTTTTCATCTATTAAAATATGCCAGACAGACAGTGGTAAGCTAGGAAGAGAATGGAATAATACAACTTTTTAATGTTTGCCTTTCTCCATTTATTTTAAATAAATAGACTTGAGTCTGTTTCTAAATGCCCATAATTTGCCTCACCTAAGACCACTGGATAGGATTTATGATTCTCAGAAGGGAATTTAGTATCAAAACACAATAATAATACAAATTTTAAAAGTTAAAGATAATAATTAGACATTAATGACATCCAGGGTAGCGATGTAACTTCAGGATAATGAGTCAGTTATTACTGATTTGAAAGTATAAGATATTTAGTCTGAGATTAAAGGAACTCTCATAGGAAGAAAGGAGTGAAAAGGATGTCATGTGTAGTAGGCTATTTTCTCTTGAAAGAAACTTGTCCTCAATCCGAACTTTACAAGTATTGAGGTTATAAAAAATATATACTGTATTTATTTTTATAAAAACAGAAGTTAATAAAGTATTCTGGGATGACACTTAAGAAGACATTTCATCAAAAAACAAATTTTAGTTCAAATAAGAGAAATAATGAAAATTCATATTCAAGGCAATGCTATTACTGGCCTCTGTTAAGTACTGGAACAAATCATGGCCATTTTATTCTAATATTAAATTTTAGTATTAGCTTACTAATTACCACCATTTAGAAAAGAACAATAGCTCATCCTCTGGCCTTCTGTGGGCACCAGTCTAACATACTTCAACAATGATTTCAAGATGTAAGAAGTCATTACAGGGGTCGGCCCCGTGGCCCCTAGGCAGACCTAGCACTGCTCATCAAGCCATGCTGAGGCGGCATCCCACACAGCAGAACTAGGACCTACAATGAAAATATACAACTATGTACTGGGGGGCTTTGGGGAGAAGAAAAGAGGAAAAAAGATTAAAGATTGGCAACAGATATTAGCCAGGGCCAATCTTTAAAAAAAAAAAAAGTAGTAGTAATTACAATTGCAATACACCATCGTTGAATGCTATTACTGTATTCTCTTTTTTATTTTCTTTATCTGTTAGTGTTTCTTAATTCCATATCAAAATTTTTTATTTCCCTATAACAACAATAAGAAGAAAAATGAACCTTATGGCATCCCACGTTAAAAGGTAAGGGAAAAAAAATCTCCCAAGTAGATTACATTTTGCCCTTGCTAGTGACAGTTTGAAGGTTCCTTTTTGGTTTTTTTCTTTTTTTAAAACAGACGAATTTTTATTTTTACAGATATATGAACTTATTTCCACTAAACTGCATGTAATGATTATAAGTAAAAAGTAGCAACATACATATCTTCTTCATAAAAAAGAGAGACTCGTGAAGTATTGGATACACTTCGGTCCTTAACCTTGCCAAACCACATTTCTGGTTAAGAAAATTAACCAAAAGTAGAACACTAAGTCAACAGACTACAAAAACCAAGAGTAATGGTTGCATGTATAATAAGTACACTGGTTAGATTAAATCGAGAAACCAAATATTCAAAGATAGATAAATACACAGACACTTTCACTCTCTCTTTAAGCTACAACCATCATCCCCAACACATTTCACACCCAGACCACTGAAATACATTATAGTGAATACAAATACATTCCAGTTCATCTAATGTTGATACCTTTACAATGTTTAACAGAATACACGAGGGACAGAACCCTTTCATGTTAGAAAACGGCAATTATTAACTACCAGTTTTCAACTAAATTTTCATTTACAGGTTAATAGATTCCTCAGAAAGCAGAGTCCTCCTGTTATTATGTGTTTAACATTTCAAATTACACAACTCCATCAAGAGCTCTTCTATTAGGCAAAGCAAACTTGTAGATAATAGCCTAGTTTATGCAAGAAACTGTGAGGGCTGACTTGCTGTGAATCCACCCTAGGCATGTATTTTAAAAGATTTTAACAACCCTGTAGCTCTTCAAGAAGATCTCACCAGGAGGCACCCAATATATGGACGTTAGCTGGAAGCATAACCCATCTAGCTGATGAAGAGCCCACACCCGACATCAGAACACGTGGCGCAGAGACCTGGCTATGCTCCTTGTGGCTCTATGACACCAAGCCTCCGAATTTCAGGAGCTCCATTCTTAAATTCAGCTAGCACTGTAATTTTAGAAAGGTGCTATAAGGACTCAATGGGCAATAAGTTCACAGCTCTAGAAAAAGCTACTATCAGAGTGAGCATTTACAGATGTGCCAGAATGGGAAACCAAGACACTGGACCCTAAGAACAAGACCTAGAAATGCTCATGGAGAAACACAGGAGGATTGCTGGATAGGGAAACTATTGGAAAAGCACAAAGAATGAAGGCTTTGGTCTATGTTGTAGAAATCAATTACCGGAAATGTTCATTTTCAAACGAGTCTATTGATTACTTTTTAGACTTTCTTATTATAATACAGTTATACATACAATCGTACTACATAGAGCATTTGAGTATTTTTCAAAATACTTCAGGTTGCAAATCATTCAAAAAATCAGTGGAAAGATTAAAGTAAAAGCTTTGAGATCTTAAATCGTGAAAGAAAATAACTGGTGAGATGGGTAAGAAGTCTCTTATCCCTTTTAAGAAGGTTCCCTTTCCTGTGCCTGGGAAAGTTAAGAATCCACACTAAATAAACTGGCTAAGGGACTGTCCCAGATATTTTAAAGTGAACTCTTAGTACTATTATGAAACTGTTTAATGTCCCAATCTGTTGCCTCTATTTAATTTCCTGGTTTTTTAGTCTCATTATCAAACAGTTCCAAAAAGTAACAACTTCATCTCATCCCTAAAAATTTCTAAATTAAAAAAAGTATTAAGATAAAAGTTAATTTATTGGACTAAAGATGCCTATTATCACATAAATGCCTGAAATCAGTGGGTCTCTAGCTGAGATTTCTAAAGGTCTTGTCATACAATTCTGTCACGCAATTTTAGTCTAAATAAGTGCTACATTTCATTGAAGGTGTAAAGATTAAACGACATAATGCATATAAAAACACATAACCACCTTAAGCCCTTTTTTTGGAACAAGCCAAGAAATAATAGGAATATTGTGTAAGGTGGTGATATTTAATAGAATGACCATTTTCCCGTTTGCTGTTAAAACTTACAAGTCACCAACTAATATCTACCAATCTATGGGTTAAAGATTTGTTCTCCATAATAAGTAAACACCCAAGGCAGCAAGTTACCAGGCAACATTTATCATCTGATTTCCACCTACTCGTCATAGTTAAGACAGCCCATCGTGTTCAAAAGCCAAAATAAACAGCGACCCTACTTCTATAATACTCATCTTACATGTCACTCAAATCTTACCTTGCCAACACGCTCTTTCCACTTCCCTACCCTGAACTTGAAATGATACCTAATACAAGTTTTGTTTCTTTACTTTGAGACTTTAAAATGAGTGCATAAGGAATTTTTCAAATGAACAAAAGAAACAAAGCAATGCCTGTGAACCCATCACAAGTCTGAATAGCATTCTGTTTCCTAAGTGCTGTTTTAGCAATACGCAACAGCTTCTGATTCTAACCTAAGAAACATCGCTGAGGCTCTTTCAGGTGATACTAAGTATTGCCACCCACACCTGAACTCTTCTTTGAAAGGTAGGATGCGTATTTTGACATATTCCTCCTTACCATGTATCTTTCCGTATTTTTTCCTCAGTGACAAAACAACACCTCCACATCACAAAATCAATGATCAAAGCCCCCCTCTCCAGAGCATCCACCTCACTAAAATGTCTCTTTTATTTTTGTAGACACAAAATCTTTGAGGCAAATCTACAGCCAGTTGCCAAGTAGCTGGCAGCAGACTGTCATCACTAATATCCCGGGCTCTCTTAGGATTCAAGAACCAGGGAAGGAAAAGAGGGAGTGCCTGGGGGCCACATTTTTTGTTTTCTTAATTTTGGCTTTCAAGATGTGGTCTAGAGTTCCTATGGCTTAAAAACTGTCTTCACAAAACTTTCATCTGGAAATGAGAAGTAATAATCAAACCCTTCTAGGGGAATGGACAGCTAAATGGTTCAGGAGCCACAATTCTGGAATCAAACTGTCAGGCTCCAATCCCAGTGCCTCCACTTACTCATGCTCTGAAAGTGCAGGCAAGTTACTTCATCTCTCTGGGCCAGTTTCCCTATCAATGAAACAGGAATATTAGTATGCCTAGTTGAGGGAGCAACCCCTGTAAAACTCTTGGCACAGCACACAGGCCACAGTAAGTGCTCACTAAATTGAGCCCTTATCACACCACAGTAGAAAGAGGACTACACAAGTGAATGAAGATCACAGACCTGCCTTTTGTAGATAGGGAGCTGGGATTAATTTGCGATTAACACACATAAGAGTGATGGAAAATCTCAGGTCCAAATTTGGGAGACCTGAATTCCAATACCAAGACTCAAATAATTAGTTACTTAATCTCATGGAATAATTTTACCTTCTGTGAATCTCATTGACCTCACATGTAAATATCAAAGGTTGGTCTAGAATCTATATTCGTGGTTTCGAACCCTGGCTGTATATTTTAATCACTTGTAAAAATTGAAAGAAACCATCCACACATACCCCTCTCCACCAAAGATTCAACTTTAATTACACTGGTTATAGTGTTTGGTGGCATCATCTTAGGTCCCTCCTATCTTTTAATTCCAGAATTCTTAGCTTTACCGATCTTTTCTTCACATTAAAAAATATGGAGATCTAAAAGAGCTTGAAGTCAGCAATCCCAAAAGTCCTGTGCACCCCAATGTTTACTGCAGCACTGTTTACAACAGCCAAGACGTGGAAGCAACCTAAGTGTCCAGCAACAGACGAATGGATAAAGAAGATGTGGTACGTATATACAATGGAATACTACTCAGCTGCAAAACAGAACAAAATCATTCCATTTGCAATAACATGGATGGACCTTGAGAGAATTATGTTAAGTGAAATAAGCCAGCGAGAGAAAGATAATCTGTGTATGACTCCACTCATATGAGGAATTTAAAATTATGGACTAAGAACAGTTTAGTGGATACCAGGGGAAAGGTGGGGTGGGGGGGTGGGCACAAAGGCTGAAGTGGTGCACCTACAACATGACTGACAAACATTAATGTACAACTGAAATTTCACAAGATTGTAACCTATCAATAACTCAATAAAAAGAAATATGGAGATCTAATATCCTAAGCATGTTAAAAGCAGCAATCACCACTTATGCTTCCTGGTATATATGAGGGCAGCAGGTATTCAATTACCATTTTTGGCCTCTTCTGGGGTAAATGGGACAAGCACATAGATCTTTTTCTGCCCCCAAATCGATCACTCTTGGCATGGTTAAAGATTAAATATTTTATGTTAGGAAATCATCAAACAGCTTTCTTTAGCACATTTTCCTCAAGGACAGTGACAACAAGCAGGTAGTTTTTAAACCTTTTGAGTTTTCTTGATACTATAAACTTCCAGAGATACCCATGGGTGGGGGTACACCTAACGCCTAAAAAAAGTATGAGAACCTTAGAAGAACCTTCTGATAACCTTTAGAGCAGTCAGGGCAAAGATTCACAGGTTTACAAATGGTAACCAACATCAAGTGTCTTTGAAATACCTTTATTTCTATTCTGCCTTTCCACAATGACATCAAAGTTTTCTACACATACCAAATCAAAAGATATTCCGGAGAGATATTTTCATTCCCAACTTACCAAAGGAGTCAGGGGCAGAAATGGGAAGGGAAGCCACATATCTGGAATAACCTTAGCTGGTCCCTCAAGTCATAGCAACATGAGCAGAGAAACAAGGGGGCTGAACTAAATTATTCAAGGTTAAGGTTTCACGTACCTTACGTATATTTGGATTGTAAGATTATTTTTAAGTAAGATTCTCTTTCTGACGATATCAAGAGTTGAATATGAACTTTCACAAGCAACAAAATTCAAAACTAATGCTGAAATTCCTTTCACTGTTTAATCACTATGGCTATTAATAGGAAAAAAGGAATAGACTCCAAATGCAGTCTACTTATGCTAAGTCATTTATAGTCACTGGGATTCTGAATAATCCCAAATTCTCTAAAACATTCCTCTTTTCTTTAAGCCTGTGCCTTGTGTTTATAGAAAAATCACAATTTATCCTTTAAACTAATAATAACAAACATGAAAGGAAATGTGTAATTAGTGGCATGAGACAGTTAACATAAAGTATCAGCCTAAGAGTATCGAGGGAGAAACAGAAAAAGAGACAGTAAATAAATGGTGCATATCAAATATCACACAGCAAAACCCGCGCCTGTCGAGGAGGCAATGCCCTTCCCAAACAGACGGCGACTGCTGCTTTGGGCAGGTTTCTGTTCTTTGCTCTTTCCTCTTTCTTTTCTTTTCACTAGTGTTGATTTAGGCATTTTATTTTTCTGTCTCTACCTCTTAAAAGTTTAAAGGAAACTAGGACCATTCTAGAAGCAGACTGTGTGAACTCGCAGTACCTAACTCCTTGACCTAACTTTCTGTGGTTTACAAAATGTCTTCAACACTGTCGATCTGAGCCGTGACGTGAAGGCTGAGCTCGCCTAGCGAAAGGATCTATTATTATTACACATTATATAGAGAGATTATATGAAAACCTATTATCATCTATTATTGACTGCTGTCATAATATTCTCTTAGGTGAACTCTAAACAGATACAAGAATGTCTCTAGCCCCTGTCTCTGAATCACAATTTAAATAAAAATGATAACAATTAATAATGTTCTTTAAACTTTGGCTTGGATAAGAAAAAAGAATATTTGAAAGGGTAGAGTAAGAGGCAAGAGGAGACAGTCTGGATTTCTTCTAGCTCTGCATTGCTATGGGAAAGTCAAGGACTTCTGTCTCAAATTCTTTATCTTGAAAATGAGTGTAACAGTCCTTACTACTTCCATCCTTCACAAAACATTATTATTTTGCTCTTTTCACATGTTTTGAGACTCTTAAATGAAGGGAATCCAACATGGTCAGAAGCTCCAGTTTGGGTCACATTTTCATACTTTCCATAATATTGAATATTTTAACAATTATATTAAAATATGCAATACTAAATACATCTATACGACCACATTATCTACTTAATACTTGGAAGAAGATGTCCAAAAAGGATTTGTGACACATTATGGTGGCGTGTTTCAGAGACTGGACATCAGATTTGGTATTACATCCTGTCCTATCACTAATTAGCTGTGTAACCATGGATAAGTTACTCAAGGCTTAGTTTCCTCAGTTATCAAGTGGGAATAATAAGTTTTTACATAAAGAGGGTGTTAGAAAGATTGTATATGAGATAATGTACATAAAGTCTTAGCCCATTGCCCGTAAAGGCTAAGTAGCTTCAGGAAGAGTAACAACTATTAACCTCATCATTCCGCACTTTTGTCCTGAAAGGTTCTAGGCCAGTGCGGCTGCAGGAATCTCTCAGATGGCAACTCAAGTCCAGAACTACTCTTGAGCTCCTCAGTCCCTCAAAACCCAAATAGGAAAATAGTGAGGACAGACATCCAACCTAAAATACACTTCCAGAGACTCAAAGACAAAGTTCCTTTCAAGTCATTCCCAAGAGCTCTGAAAAAGCCCTCAGATTGTTTCAGAACCCCTACGTGCACACAGAACCCCTCTCCCCTCTACTAGCATAATCATTTTATGAGACAAGTGAGGACACTTCGAGTTTTAGGACATTGGAGCACAACGGAAGCATCCGAGTCCTGCCTCTGACCCTTGTCAGTGTACAGAGAAGGTCACTATTTCCTCTGAAGTTCAGGAATGTGGACCAAGAACACCCAGAAGCCTGAGACTTGGGGATGGGCAGTCAGCCCGCTGCTGGGGAATCCTAGCAGCCTTGGGTGGGGAGATAGCAGAACAGGGGAAAGTCCTTCTAATTACATCAGACATATAACAACCGCAAACTATTTGCCTAACTTAAGAGTAGCTGTGATGTTAGGATGTTTCCACTATAAATCATACCTAAGTTAAAAGACTAGAGGTTAAGCAAAGTTCTAGAGTGGATACAAAAACAGGGGTGGAGATCAACAAAAAGTATAGGGCATACTGCAACAATTGGGAATGGGTAGAAGGTCCATTGAGATGTTATCCGTAGCTGAGTCCCAGGCGTAAGTAACATAAGGTTCCTCCTCATGTAAGGTATCACAGACATTCTATTTCACTTGTCAGTTTCAGCAGGCCATGCCCACCGATGAGCAAGCATGAGAGAGCAAGTTAGAAGTATAACACACGGGGAGGTGAGAAGGCAGAGCAGAAAGAAGAGGAAGAGAATGGTAATTGATTTTATTTAAATGCAACCTGGCTGTAGACGACATTTCCCATGTATACATATATTCTCAAGCAAACATGTACATATGGTTGTATTCTCCTGATGTTTATCAGCCTTTTTTTGTTGCAGACTTGAGCACAGCACATGTTCCAATTAACTCCACTCTTTGTTGTAACTTGCTGAGTTGAGTGTCCCTTGCCAAAAAGGGGTAGGTGGTGGGTTACATAACAAGGACTGAGGTGGAATCTTCTGCCAAGTCTATACAGAGAGTTGGCGGAATGTGTGTGGTATAGGTGGGGGCTGGTAGAAGCTGAGAAGAAAAGGAGAGACCACAGGAAGAATAACATCCTTAGAGGTAGACTTTGACAGAGGCAGGCCTCACTGGCTGTGTGGCCAAGAGAAAGAAGGTTAAAAGACAGCCAAATTGGAGGAGATGAGGAATCCATGTATAGGATGTAAATGAGGTTGTTCTATTACACAAGAGTTTTTCCCCTAGGGTGATGCTTCTAGAACAGTCTAAGATGACAATAACTTAGGAAAAGGCTCGATCCAAGTGCAACCATGATGGGATTTTTTGATTGAGAGAAAGGGAAGTCATAAGGTTAAAGGATAAAGTGGCCTTCAACAAAGTTTTTCAAGTAAAATCTAAGAGATCCAACAATAAGTGCATTCCCATCATCCAAGAGCATAAAGTACTACTCACTAGAAAGGCAACTTTAAATCTGATCTTCTTAGGAGGCTTAAAGGTATTTTAGACATTTAGATCAGAATGCTATTCAAATTCACCTGTGGGTCAGCTGGTTCTATTCCATAGCCATGGACTATATTCCCAACCCTATTCAACCATCTCCCAATCTAAGAAATAGTTTATGTACTATAAACAGGAATTCATTCCCACCACTGAACAAAATTAAGTGACAAACCAAATACTAAAAGGCAGTCAATTGTAAAGTGTCTCTGGAACTGGTCCCTTTGAAGACAGTATTATAAGGAGTCACCAATGTACTACAAATTGAAAAAATGTTTTTTAAAAAAGACACATAGTAGTTAAATTTCTCAGTAGGTAACAGACAATATGGACAAAAATAACAGTTAGTTACTTGCGAGATAAACATGATGCTTCTGATGCAAAGACTTTCTAGACAAGGCAGATGTGACAACAGTCGAAAATTACTCCACTATTACAATTACTGTCATAATTACTACTGCTGTACACTTGGCTTTTTTAACTGAAACTATGATTCAGAGATTTCCTGGGTTTTCTATTTAAGACACTAGCAGAACATCAGGACATCAAACTGTGAGGGGGGAGATGACAGAGTTGGCCAAAAGAGGGCTAAATAAGGTCTGCATAGTGAGAAGTGCTCACCATGATGGCAGTGATGAGTACATATCTAGGTTCTTTTAGCCAAGACCTGATGAGAAGTGTGTAATGCTGGAAAGTAGATTAAACACGATTCTGAACATGGCTTCCTCAAAGACCAAGGACTGGGGGATAGGTGGCACAAAGGAAACACTATTCACTGGGCTGAACGCAAAGTAATGAGGACAGAACCTATCATGGCATGTTTAATAACATAATTTTGCTAAGGCAAACTAAGGGGTGGTTAATGAGGTTCCATCAAATAAGTTATGCGAATTGTGTCATTTGCAAACCACAAAATATCACATTAGCTAAGGGAAACATTTGACAAGCAGTTTCTAGTCTCTTGACCAATTCCACATTAGGCAATCTTGCAAATGATATAATTAACACAATTTACTTAACTGATCTCCATTTGCAATTCATTAGGAATAGTTTTCCAGCAGAACTATGCCCTCTAAAGGTGACCAGGCTCATAAAGGCAGTCATCGAATATGAGGTACTGAACCTATGTTAAAATGTAGTTTGAGTCAATAGCTCTGGGTCAAAACCAATGATGTCTTTATGTCAAGGAGGTAGAGTTACTTAGTCTTCTTAGACTCTGTGACAAAAGATGAAAAGATAAAGGCATACCTTTCACATAAGTGCATGTATATACCTACAAATTCATCCTACGCTTTGCACATTACTGGAATGTTAAATGATGAGTTCTACAAATAACAATCGGCTTGCACTTCCAGTAAAAGAGAGAATGAGCCTGACTAACAGAGAACTTCCGAAGGTGTTCCAGGACTGACAGCATCAGATGAGCTCATGGTCCTCAGCACACTGCCACTGAGTCTTAGAGTGGAAAAACAGCATGCACTATGCCTCTGAACCAGCAAATGTTTTAAGAGGCTAGTCATCTGCAGCTGAGCAATTCTTTAGGAACCATTAGTTTCGAACAAGACTTTCCCAAAGTCCCTAGGAAGAAGAGAAGACCTGGAAGAGTGCATTTTCAAACCCTCATAAATCAAAAGAGAGAATTGAGTCCACTGGCGACACATCTTTCTTTCCATAAGCCTAATGTTTTTCTTACAAAAAGTATCATTGAACTCAAGAGGAAAACTAGGAGCAGTGGCAGAGGAAGGGAGAGAGACAGAGGAAGAGGGAGAGACGGAGGGAAGAACACATTCCACTTGTCCCTGGATTTCTTTTAGGGATTTTCAACAAGAAATCAATGACGGTGTGTTTGCAACGCCACTTCTACAGGCCTCTTTTCTACTTAAAATCTTTATGATTTTATGTTCAGATGGCAAAATGCGTGAGGAAGACATCTGATTTATTTCTGGTATTTAAATGATGAATTAGTTAAAATTTTCTTTTCAGATAATGAGCTGCCTTAAACTTGTTTGAGAGGCCAATGCTATAGAAATATTAATGATATGGTAACAAACCTTGCTTCAGCCAACTCTAAAATGGCAAGATCATTCAGCCACCTGTAAATTTCTGGGATGCTCCAAAGAACAGAACTAAAAGTCAACACTGACTTCTGTGGAGACACAGAGATCTTATAAATCCATTCTATAATATTCTTCCAAATACTCTCTCGAGAAAAGTTAAATTCTACTCCAGTTTTAGAAAAGGAGAAACTGAGGACCAAAGAGTTTATTCAATTCAGTTACTTGAGACCAGCAGTCCATACTCAACCCCAGATGTGTGGGCGAGGAAGGTAAAGAGCAGAGGAGAAAGCAAAAAATGGAGATGAATGCACAGTTGGTTTCAAAAGTACTTTGCCCTGAGCACAGAATATTAAATGCATATTGCCATTCACAAGACACAGGAACTCTTTAAAATTCAAAACATTATTGACTGTCCACAGACAAATTTTAAAGTGGAATTTGACTTGTCAACCATTTTTAATAAGGAACAGAGGGCATAAATAGTGCCATTCCATTTAGATTATTATTTTTTTTAAAACTGGAGATGTGTTGTGTCTGAGTGTAGGCAGGACTGGGCCCTATGGGTTAGGCCATCACTGATGTGTTTGTCTCAGTGGTAAAATATTCTGTTTTTACCTACTCTGTAAAGACTAATTAAAGCCTTGCAGTTCTTCATTCTTCCCTTGCAAACTCAAGGTACACCACATCCGGAGTATAAATAACAGAGTCAGTCAAACTGCCTAGCTGCTCTCATAGTGGAAATTATATTTGAAAAAAAAGTTTTAATTTCTTTTTTACAATAGGCTAATTAGTCACCTATTTATAAATAATGCCACTTCAGACTGAAGCCTGACTTCTAAAAATGTAAAATAGAGTTTCAAATGGGTATGTGACAAGGGCAGTATCGTGCACAGGTTTACCTCGAAGATGTTGCGGGTTTGGTTCCAGACTTCTACAATAAAGCGAATGTCACAACAAAGCCAGTCACACAAATTTTTTGGTTTCCCAGTGCATATAAAAGTTATGTTTACACTATATGTAGTCCATTAAGTGTGTAATAGCAGTATGCCTAAGAAAACAATATACATATCTTAATTAAAAAATACTTTATTGCTAAACATGCTAGCCATCATCTAAGCCTTCAGCAAATCATAATCTTTTTGATGGCCGAGGGTCTTGTAAAAACCGCAATATATGCGAAGCATGATACAGTGAAGCCCAATAACGAAGTATGCCTGTAATCAACTGCATTCAGAAAAGTGAAATATCCTCTAGAAGCTTCCAGTTCAAAATATATTGCAGTCTCCAGGCAGCAAAAATTCACTCACAAAACTATGCCTTTAGCAGTTCTGAGTGTAGTGTCTCTTCCAAATTGTTAGGAAATTCTAAGTCCACAAAGGTATATTTGTGTAAGTTTTATAAATGTTGACCTCCATTATATATCTAACAAACAATGTATTTTACTTTTGATAATTCACTTATTTTATCTTGTTCTTCTTTCTATTCAGATAACTCTTTAAAAACAACCATCTCTATATACCTCAGTTTCCTCTCCTGAAAGATAACTGTTTACCCTCAAATGCCACCCACTCATCCTTCTCCACAGATGTATTATAAGGATTAATTAAATACTAAAGGCAAAGTGTTGTAAGCTGTGCAACAAAGAAGGCGTGAATACAGAAACAGTGATCATCTTAAGCTATACAGCAGTCTCCCATCATCCATGGTTTTGCTTTCCGCAGTTTCAGTTACCTGTGGTCAACTGTGATCTGAAAATATTAAATGGAAAATTCCAGAAAGAAACAATTCATAACTTTTAAATTGTGCGCCATTCTGAGCAGCGTGATAAAATCTCATGCTGTCCTGCCCAGGATGTGAATCATCCCTCATCCCTTTATGCAAGGTATCCACGCGGTATACGCTACTCTCCCGTTAGTCACTTAGTAGTTGTCTTGGTTATCAGATCGACTGTCATCGCATCACAGTGCATGTGTTCAAGTAACCCTTATTTTACTTAATAATGACCCCAAAGCATAAGAGTAGCGATGCTGGAAATTCAGATGTGTCAAAGTGGAGCCATAAAGTGCTTCCTTTCAGTGAAAAGGCGAAAGTTCTAGACTTAAGGAAAGAAAAGAAATCATATGCTGAGGTTGCTAAATCCACAGTAACTTTTATTACAGTATATTGATATACTTGTTCTATTTCATCATTAGCTCTTGTTGTTAATCTCTTATGGTGCCTAATTTATAAATTAAACTTTATCATAGGAATGTATGTAGGAAAAAATATAGTATATATGGGGTTCAGTACTATCTGCAGTTTCAGGTATCCACTAGGGGTCTTGCAATATATCCCCCACGGATAAGGGGGGACTACTGTACTTTCAACAGAGACTCTCATGATGCTGTAACCGTATCTACTTATTTCTCTTCCAAGCTGTCAGGCAGAACATATACACGTTACATCATGTACATTTCAAAATGATAGTTTGCTGATCCAATTTTGCTGATGACTTTAATCAGTAAAAGACAAAAAAACAAATAACTTAAAAAGCCAATCACCTTATATTTCCAGTTATAAGCAAAATCAGACCCGTGTCTATTTCACTTTATTACTCTGACCAATTCCAAATGCAGCTTGACTTTACTGTTGTTTCAAATGATTCATCTTACAAAGGTTTTGTCACTGAACTGAGGAAAACATTACAGGGTTTGGGTTTCTCACCCTCCACCAGTCACTTGTCCAAGAAGCTAAACGGAACTCCCAACTCTCTGGCTGATCATGGTTGGGAGCTCATTAGGCTGTTCCTCACGTTAAATTACTGAAAAGGGTGATGTATTTATAATACAGCTTGCGATGCTATAAAATGGCTCATCAATCTGTTTTATTCATGGAAAGTCCACATAAGGCCACTAGTCTGTTACTGGCAATAAACCTTGGGTGCATCTTCAAAAGACCTGCATATTAGATAGTGATTTATGTCTCTGTCCAAGAAATCAAACAAGATACTAACAAGGCAAGGGATAACTCAACTGACACTTTCAAAAGCAATATAATTTCAGTAGTAAATCAAGTGGGTATAACATATACAAGGAAGAGAGAAAGACAGATGATTAGCATGTATATATCAAAAGAAAAGGAGAGTGTTAAAAAAAAACCAATCCTGAGCATTCGGATCTTAAACCATTCTTAATTCATTCTCTGCATCCTTTTTCTCACATGGTATTTCTCGTATAGCACAGTCACTCTTCATCTCCCATTTATAACTAGAATATTGTTTGCAAAGATATCGATGTATCTTAAATAATTTGCCTTTTTTAATTTTTAATACCCAAAAGCAGAATTGCCAAACTGTTTTTACCCTTAAAGTGCAATGCTATTTTGGATGAGAAAGACCCAAAGAAAAGAACAAGAAATATTTAGCATCAGCATGAGAAACCAAAATAATTAGTTACATCTTATATTGTTTTCAGAGAATGGCACATTTATTAGAAATTTTTTCCCTGTTAGGAGTCTGGAAATCCCAATACTTCCAAGAGATCTCCCATATTAACATCAAGTAAAAAACTGACAATAAAACAAACGATGTTTTTTTAACTACTGAGTTTTCTTTTAGGTTGCCAAATAGTCACTTAACAGTATCAATGTGAAAGTGTAGATGTAGAAAATAAAAGGGTTTCTCCTACAAGTGAGTAATGAGTTTAAGATGCCTTACATGTACTTGCTATTTTTATCTTCAACAATCCGCTTCAAAAACAAAAAAAAGAATTGTTTTCAATAAAAGATTAAGGTGAGTTATGCAAATTCAATATCCTATCATATATACTGAACCTGTTTGCATTATTTTACTTGGAAAACAGAAATCTTATTTTTTAAAGAGAGGATTTTTTTAGATGCATGATGCACGTGACATCACCACTTTTCTTCTCCATCAGTGTGTCTCATATTCTCATTCGGGCACAACTGGAAAGCTGTTTGAGTTTTCCTTATGGACCGCTCAATCTTATGGACAGGGATCGTGCATGCGACAACATTCCTCACAATGAAAGGGAGAATGGCATCCTCCCTGTTGTTATTAGCCAAAATAAAACACTCAGCTTCGGCAAGGAGTGACTCCAAACACCTTCCATGTCACAGAAGGCCAGCACTCCCGGCGCACTGAGGTTCGGCGAGCCCAGCCCGGCAGAGGATCAGCAATGCTTGCTGAAGGCCCTTTGCAGCACCTTCTTCCTTAGAGTTTACAGCTTCAAGTTTCGAACTCTTCATTTCAAATATTGGGGGCTATATGTTTGTTTACATTTGGCCAAAACAAACACGACTTCTAAGTTACAGACCAGTCTTTGCAGCTAAAAAGATTTTCAAAATAAATGAAATTTTTTAAATGCTGCAAAATGATTTAAGACTACTACAGAGTTGAAGACTAGAAAGAGAACAGTAGGTTCACAGAGTGAATGGATCTATGTAGTTTTACTATTAAACAACTTTTAAAATAATCACACACGAGTTACGTGTGCAAGCTGATTTCTTTTCCCCCTATCTCTGGCCTGTCATCAAGGCTTTCAGAATAGCGAAAGAGGAGAAAACTCACCCACGTCTAAAAAAAAAAATCAAAACATATTTAAGTGCCCACACACAGAGATTCCTCCTTTGATATATACAAACAGAAAATAAACTATCTTCTCTTGCCTCTTCAAACACAAAACGCACATGCATACACACCATCGGCCAGACATCCTTCAGTTATCTCACAGTTAAATAAAATAAAAGGGGCTTCTTTTTGTGCATTTTGACACACACACACACACACACACACACACACACACACTCGCACACTCCAAGAATCCTGCCTCCAATTTTCTGTCACAAGGTGCACTCTGGGGGCCCAGGCGGGGGGGAAATGTTTGGGAAACAGAAGGAGCTGTTTGAGCAGACATCGGTTTCTCTCTGAGCCTGTGAAGTGGACATTGGCATATCTTGCCCAGGCTTTTCCTGTGGGGTTCATCTGGTCGGCAGGGTGGGGAATAGTTGTCTGCGCCATACCAAGGTCAGCCTTCTAGGGCTGACAGTCTCTGTCTCCGTACAAAGAAAAGAATCAATACTTTTGGACTACGGCTGTGCCCTCAGTGTAAAACAACAAACATGCAGCGTCTGACATGTTTCTAGGTGATTTGTGGCAGAACCTCTTGTCTGATCTGTATCCAGGAGCTGCTGTGTTACTGCTTTTTGCTTCTCGCCTCTCCCACCCCCTTCCGAGGCCCCCTCCTGCCCGCCCCAGCTCTGTGATGTCTAATACTTTACTCAGGTACAGAGGCGGGTGTTCCACCCTACAGCTACTTGTCACTCAATAAATCACACCTACGAACGCAGTCTGCACAGTGATCTGGGCTTTAACAAAGGATCAGAGGGACAAAGTGCAGGCAAGATACTGCAATTATAACAAAACTAAAATATTCAGTGAGAGGGACAAACGCACAGGCTCTGAGGCATGGATAAAATGTCACTAGAAAGGGTGGCTTTTGTCCTCTCTGTTTTTGGTTTCACTCTTTGAATGCACCCCTCTCATCTCTCCTCGGCCGCACCCTCCCCACATTTATTTTTGTGGTTCTTCTTTGTTTTAACTAGAATTAAAGGCAGAACATGAGCGTTATTAAAGCATCATTCAAACAAATGATGCTCATCTCCGACTTTAATACAGACGTAAGTTGTATTAACTGAAAGAGAGGCACTTTCAATAAGTACTCTTAGTATCTTCAGTCTGTATCCTTATCTAAAATATTTGCACACAGAGGTCCCAAATCCTCCTGAAACTGTCCCAAAACATAAAAACCAGACCAAGAGACAGCTATTAATTATGGCTTCAAGTTGACTATTTGAATAGCCATTAAACAATGTTACTTATGCAAAAACGTGCTTGTTTTATCCAACTGCACAGTTTGTGTAGAAATATCTCTCCTATAAAATGTTAACATATATGTTCTTCAATTTGCTTAGAAGAATTTTATATGAGATCTGTTCTTTCTCAGCCCCTCCCCCACCCCCCAAATTTATTTTCCAGAGTCTTAATCATTAGCCAAGTCAGATAAGAAGGTTTTGGACAGTTTCTTCTGTTCTAAATATTTTAAATGCAGCAGTTTGAGTTATCCCAGCAATTTCAGTCACATCAGACACCTCTTAATGCAGGAAAAGTGATGTTCCATCATGGAGGTCTTGCACAAGCCTCTACTGTAACTGTTGCTGATGAAAATAAAAGTGAGTCAGAATAGCTCTACACTTCCTTCCTAGTCAATCAATGGCTGACAGCACCAGTTCCTTCAGCCATGTACTTCAGCGATGATGGATCAATAACTGTGGTTTAACAACAGGGAGCCACCAATCATTATATGAATGATTAAAAGGGGTCTCACTCACGTACACCTCTGTAGACAGAGTAGGCCGTGAGATCAGAACGCTTGCCACATTCTGCTTCCTACTACAGAAATTCAGGTAAAGGAGGGGAAAATGGGGGGAGGGAGAATCATTAAGACGCAGCATAAAGGAAATACGAAATGCTCGTGACCGTGCCAATTTTCAGCCACTGTTGTCTTAGACACGAATTCTCCAAATTCACCATAATGGAGTTAAATAAAAGCAAAACAAGGGAGGAAGATTGCTTACTGCTAAATTCTACCAAGCATCAACTTATTAAGATTACTTGGAATGTCACATAAACATCCCCTTTACCCTCCACACACCCACACGCCCGTGTGCCTAGAATGTCAGTCTCAGCTCGCTATCTTGGAGATCCTTACTGCCGTGACTTATTTTTATCTCACTACATTAAAATTATCCCTTGAATATCTATTGGAAAAGCCTAAAAGACCCTAGAAGGGTAGGACTGTTTCATCCAGGAATAAACAAAGTCCCCGGCATAAAGCAGACGCTCAACCATGATTGACAAATTAATGGAAATGAATGAATCAGCCTTTAAAACAAAATCTAGTCTCCAGCAAAAGATATTGCACAAGTTCCCTCAGAAGTACCTAGAGAATATTGTTTTGAACTCACTTATGACAAAGCAAAGCACTGTAAATTATCAAATTGAACTATCAAAATATGTCTCTCGCAGAATGGCACAATTCTCCACATTGTTGACTGTCCTTTCTCATTTGTCTGGATACAGTAACAAGAGTCCATCCTGGCTTATACTCAGACAGCAAATGAACAAATGCTGACTAGGGGCCACTCTGGTCTCAACACTGTTCGAGATGCCAAGGTGCACGGGCTATGACCTCTGACAGCAAAGCAGATAAACAAGTAAAGACATAGTCACAAGATGTTCTTGTAAGTACTTCAGAAAGAGAAATAGAGGGCAGTGTTCTTAACCAGGGGAGGCTGTACCACTCAGGAAACACTTGGCAATGTCTAGCGACATTTTTGGTCATCACACTGGGGCGGAGGGCAGAAAGGAGCGTGTTACCGGTATCTAATGGGTAGAAGTCAAAGATGCTGCTAAATATCCTACGATGCACAACATGGCACCCCACAACAAAGAATGCGTCAACACAAAATAGCAATAGTTCCATGGTTGAGAAATCCCGGTATAGGGTGTTCAAGGAGCACAGAAGAAGAAAGGGCCTAACTATCCAACAAACAGTAGGAGAAAAGAACACAGTGGCTGAGAACCCACTCCTCCCTAATAGCAGTAGATAAGAAAAGAGATTAGGGGAGGAGAAGGAATAAAATGGGCCAGATCATGCTAAAGGGTTTACATCTCACCCAACCCACCAGGAGAGCTGACAGTGGGCTTGGGAGGGGAAAGCGCTGAAGTGACAAGGTTCAGACTGCATGTTGGATTACTCCAACTGGTCACAACAGGAGGGACAGTCAAGAGAAAGTTGAAAGTGGCGTTTGAAATCAAGAAATAATGGGAGTCTTTATGAGATCAGAGGTACTGGGACTGCAGACAAGTGAAGAGGGAAACAGCAGTTAGTTGCCATTTGGATTTGGGGAAGGAGCTAGGGAGAGGGAGGAATCGAGGATGACATTGCAGTTTCTGTCTGGGTAGGGTATCAGACAGAGGGTGATGCCATTGTACACAGAACAGAGGCTGGCTGGAGGAGGGCAAGGGCAGACACTGAGAAATTGAGGTTCTGACTGGCTGAGCTTTAAAGTAGAGCATCCAAGAGAGCTGAAGTTACAAATATGGAGCTCTCCAGAGAAGTGTGAGATGGAGAAACATTTGAGTAGTTATCAGCAAATCAGCAGGAATGTAAAACAGTGGGAATGAGTATGATTGCCCAAAATGTGTGGGAGAAAACCAGGAAAGATTTATATTTAAAAGAACACAAATAGATGAAGTAGAAAACGAGTTAGAAAAGTAAGGATAAAATAGGAAGAATGAAGAGTCAGAAAAATCTAAAGACTTCAAGAAGGAGCCCAAGTGGTCAACAGCATCAAATGTCACAGAGAAATAGGTAAAAAACAGAAATGCCTCTACAAGAGGATCAGACGAGAGGTCAGCTCTCCAGAGTTGCTGTCCTGGGGAAGAGCAGAAACAAGTTAGACTCGAGGCTAAGGCAGGAACAAGAGGCAAGGAAACAAGAATTATGTATGTTCCTCTTTCTGAAGGCTGAGTTTTGAATGGAAGGTGAGAGAAAGGGGCTGCCAGACGGGAACAGAGACGTGACCTGGCCATCTATAGGCTGAAAGGAATGAGTCTGGACCAGAAAGAGGTTTATCCTATCTTTGTAATAGGAAAGAATCGGAAATAAACTATAGGAGAATCATTTATCTATATGATGGAATAACGTGCAGCCCCTAAAGATGATAGAAGAATGTTCATAATATACACATATAAATGTACAAACATATGTCAAGGCTATTACACAACAGACTGTGAAGATAATCACCTAAAGCCTAATTTGGGGGGTTCCACTGGATATGTGGGTATGTTTATCTTAAGATGCCTGGGGTTACAGATGATCACGGTTTTGCTTTTTCTAATCTATCATTTTCCAAAATTAACATGTTTAATAGGTACAACAATTTATTTTAAAAGGAACTAACCTCCTAAGTAGGAAAAACAGAGGTTCAACAACACACCAGGATCCCTGGGAAATGAGAGGGGATAGCACTCAGATCAGCTGTAGATGGAAGGAGACACTACTGTGAGGGTCTCTGCTCTGGAAAGCCAACTGTCTGGCAATTTAGAAATTCTCCAAAGCAGTGCTATCTATATAGCATGAGCAGAAATTTTTATTGTTAAATTGTCTATCTAGAATTAACAAAATTTTAAGTATATGTGTTATTAAATGTTTTTGCAATAATTTCAAAGCATGGAAAGAAGGAAAACCAGCTACACAGGGCCAGTGGAAGGATAGGGAAAAGAAAACAAAACAAATCAAAACTTTAAGCAGCTGGTATACTTTAGTTAATTTTCCTAAATGCCACTGTGAAACAAGGCCACCTCAGTTTATACTGCCTGAAACTAAAACACACATTACTTGGCCAAATGCTTGGCTAAATGCTTGTTTTTATCATGAATAGCTCCCATATTGTTCAGCGTATCACCTTCTGGATTCCTTTTTTTTTTTTCTTTCTCCTTCAAATGGCCAAAGCCACAATTAGAGGGAACAGTTCCAATGTCAAATTCTTAGCAGTTCCCTCATCCTTCCAAATTCTGGGAAAGATCATAGGTCTTGCAAGTATGTGCCCAACCCTCTTCCTCCCCAGCATCAATAAACAACTTGGTCTGTCTCTTAGGGAAAAGCTGCATTTTGCCATACAGATGATTCACTAAGTAGCCTGGAACAGACAACCCAACTATCAAATATTCAGTATCGATGCCCTCTTTACCCAAATGTGGAGGGCACTCTATTTTTGCCCCTTTCTTTCAACTCTTTTCCCTTTAAGACGCTGGCAACAGCTGAGGGACATATGACCTATTGACCTGGCAGGGGATAATAAAGTGACAGTTTACATTGTCTTAAAATTATTAACCAGGTTCAGCAAAACAGCTAAGGCCAATACATAAACCACTGATTACTACAATAGTCTGTTTCTTGGAATGTGATTAAACTTCAGCATGGGTTCAATTGAGAGCTAAAGCCTAGAACAGTACCTGGGTCATGCAAAGTACTTAACAAATATTGGTTGAATGGTTGGTTGGATATGTATGCAATGGGTGATTGGATGGGTACATGGTAGATGGACAGAAGGAGGGGGACATGTGTAACATGGTCGTGCACACACGTGCACATACACACACTCTCTCTCTCTCTCTCTCTCACACACACACACAATGCAGAGGGCCCGAACAACAGTAATGTGGTCAGACTCCATTTCAGGCCCCTTTTAGTTCAAATTTGCTATCATGCTGCTTCTCAAGATCACCAAATTTGTTCCAACATTAGGGAATTTGTAATTGCTGTTCCCTCTCCTGGAATGCTCTTCCCCCAGATCTAAGCAGGGCTCGCTCTCTCATTTCAGTCAGGTCTCTGCTCAGATGTCATCTCCTCAAAGCTGCCTTTTCTGATGCCACCTAAAATAGCAGGCCCCTGCCCACCCTCACTCCTCAACCCCTTACTCTGTCCTTATTATACTCCGTATCTATTTTATTATTTAATATTTGTCTTCTCCACTAAAATATAATCTCCAGGAGGAAAGGACTTGGTCATATTCACCACTGTACCCTCAGCAAACCAAACTGGTGCCTGAAACAGAATTATATGCTCAATTAATATGTTAAATGAATTATTCCCTGCAGATTGTTTTACAAATCTATCATCTCATCTCCTGGGAAGTTTCATCCATACCAGGGACCTCTTGATTAGCTGTTCCTCAAATGTACTATGCACTGAGCACTCTGCTCAAGATGCTCCCCTTGCCTTCGATGCCTTGCACCTTCTGAAAACTCCACATATTTTAATCATCAAGGACCAGCTCAAAATAGCACTTCCTTTTCTACCCTTACTCCATAGGAAACCTTACTGCCTCCTGATCTATATTCTCCCTGGTTCTTCATACACAGCACAACTGAACCACGTGGCGCTTTATATTAGTTACTTGTTTATGCGTGTACCTCCCACCACTTAGCAGAACATGAGCTGCTTAAGGTATCCATTGGCATGGGCTGTAATCGGCCGGCATAAATAAAGCCAATCTTCTCTGGACACGAGAAAAAGAGAGGAAAAAAGTGAAAAAAAAAAAAAAAGAAAAATTGAGTGCCCACAGAAGGTGTCAGCCAAGGCGATGCATAATCTCATTTAATCTTAAATATTGTAAAATGCAAATATCATTGTTCCCATTTTAAAGGTAAAGAACCTGAGGCTCAAAACAAGTAATTAACCTTCTGAAGGTCAGATGGTAAAACTGAGATTACAACCTAGGACTTCCTTTCTCTATTCCTAGAGAAAAGGAAAGGGATGGTGAGTCCATACTTCCTTCCTGTGCCACCAGGAGCAGGATGCAAGGGACAATACGCTCAACTTTTAATGGGAAACCCTGGGTTTTACTCCTACTAAAGTTAGTCGTTGCTAGCTTTGTGAGCTTACTGGAGTAAACCATATAACCTCCCTAAACCAGTTTCCTTATTTATATAAAACAGTGGGTACCGCCTGCCCCACGTAAATCACACGTTTATTTGGAGGCCAACTTCAGTAGGACACGGGAAAGTGATTAGTAAACTATACAGCTCTACCTTAGTTCACCAGAGGGGAAAATCAAGCTTGGGTCCACATCACAGAACACTCTAGAGCCCCTTGCCTCATAATTTCAGAGGCCATTAAGGTTTAGTGTTATCAGTTTCCTCCCCACTCAGGGATCCCTTAGTCTCAATCACCACACATTTCTATTGCTTTGGAGACTCCTACTAAAGCAGCCACGAACTTCTCCTCATCTCCTTTCCTTACCTATCTTTAAAAACTAGATATATATATAACTGATTTGTTGTGACAGAATTCCCTGAATTAAAAAAAAAATCAATCAACAAAATTAATTTCTCAAAATGTATCAAATGTGTATGCAAAAGCACATAAGAAAAATTACTTTGTAAATGCCTACTACAGAATTAAACATTAGCAGAGATGTCTTTTTCAACCAAAACATTTAACGAATAGAACTAATCTGAAATTATTTAACTCAACTCTGTAGCCAACTCCTTAGCTTCAAAGACAAGGAACAGAGCAGGGTCTAAATTTTGGGTGTGTAGAAAACCACACTAACAATCGTCTTCAAACCACCAGTTATTTGAAACAGCTGCAAACATGTTGCCTTAGAAAAACAGACTGGGATTTAGGGGCTTACAAGGTGATAGCAATTTAGTTAACCATTCAAAAGGAAATTTCTATTCAACCCATTAAATCCCTAATATTTCTCCTTCAGGAGGGAAAAGAGTGACATATTAGTTCATGAGTTTATTTTGTGTACTCAAAATAGAGATATTCTGGTCCTCTAAATGGCAGATGTTGTGATCGTACATATTTAAAACATTTTAGGACACATGGCTCAAAAAAGGGAATGCAACAAACCTACAAAGTATACAACAGGGCAAGATCCCACTGTATTCGACACTAAACAGACCACATCTCCAATATTTTCTTTATGTTCTAGGAGTCATACTCTAAGAGAAACATTGATCACAATGGGGCACAGCCAAAGATCACTGGCCAGATTTTAACTCATCATAAGAGAGAAAACATCCAACTTAAACAAAAAAGGAATGAACATTTGATGGCATACAATCAGGGAGAACTTTCCATTAGTTCTTTCTTTAGGAACACCATTCTTGAGCCAGCCCAGATGGCTTAGTTGTTAAAATCGAGTGCCCTCTGCTTCGGCGGCCAGGTTCACTTCCTGGGTGCACAACTACACGACTCATCTGTCAGTAGCCATGCTGTGGTGGCAGCTCACACAGAACTAGAAGGACTTACCACTAGAATATACAACTACGTACTGGGACTTGGGGCAGGGGGCAGGGGGTGGCAGAGGAAGACTGGCAACAGATGTTAACTGAGGGTGAATCTTTCCCAGAAAAAAAAACACCATTCTTAAATAAGGTTAGTGAATCAATGGTTTTTATTCAAACATTAAACAAATACTTCTAACACTATTATTCCCAGTCAGTACCTAAACAGGAGGAATATTCAAAGTCTGTCCTCAAAGAGGCCACAGTCTACTCTGGTTACACTCCATCTTATCATCTCATCTGTCTCATTATAAAATGCAGCAATTGCATCAACATTCCTATCACCACCCCTCCATCACCTCCCCATGAACAATTCCCGTCATCACAGGCAGCCCACTGTATGTTTGAACTAACATAAACATAGGTTCTGTCTCATTTACCAACTGAGTTATTTACTCCAGCTGTGCGACTTTGGACCACACTGTAACAAGGGGTTGAACTAGATGATCTCTAATATCTGACATTCTTGGTATTATTATTGTAGTTCTTAGAACATTTGCTCTAAAACTGTGTCTTTCTATAACTACACTCAGGTTCTACCTCTGTCCTCTGACATCACACAGGAAAAAAAAAACACAAAAAAAACAGCACTTCAAAAATCTCAAAAAGAATATTCCCTCAATTCAAATACGCTTGCTGGGATATCTAATGCACTGAACAAAATTTTAAATTAAAGCGTGAGGTGTGAATATTATTTCCTTACTTAGGAAGAAAAAATATGAAAGGGGACACTCATGAAAACAGATTTTCCCAAAACCCTTGCCTTAATAAGCAATTTCCTGTTTGAGTAAATGTACTGTTAAACATACAGGACCTTATCTAGAGACTGGCTATGAAGTCCTACTATATTAAGTGTATGGTCCAAAACAGGGGAAGAGGTAATCCCCACTCAAGGAAAGATCTAACCCAACTATAGCTAGTTATTCTTACTAGAGATTTGCTATGTAAACTGAACCCTCCCCGAATCCTCAATTCCTTCTACCCTGCTTCTCTAATTAGTAGGCTTCATTCTTCCTGGTTCCCAATGAAAAGGGAAATACCATGACAAGAAAGAGACCAACTCTGGACATAGGAAGGCAATGCTCATTTCATCCCAAACACTGGACTCAACAGGGAGCGCTCCCTGTCATTAACCTCCCATGCCTCCAGAATCCCAAGGTGTCCTGGCTCCCATGCTATCCTTAGCTGCTAACTGCCCAAACTGTTGCACAGGAGCATGCAAATTTTTCCCCAATGGCTGCCCTTTGTCCACAATGCCCGCAATTCTCATCAGCCCTCTCAACCACAACTTCATGGGATCCAAACTTTCACGCCCAGTAACATTTCACTACGAACGCACCAAATGATGGCCTTGACTCACGAGGTTCCACCACGTTTCTGCTCTGGGCCTCCGCCCTTTAGGCTGGGACTGCTTGGGGGCACCAAAGGGAAGCTGGCTTTGTAGTCAGCAGCTGCACCTTCGGAAATTCTATTTAGTAAAAATTTCTGAAAACTGCCTGTATCCTAGGCTGGTCTGGCATTGGGCATGGTTTCTAGTTGCTCCCTGAGGACAGATCCATGACAATGAGAGAAAAATAATAGCAGGGGCAGTAACAGTATCTAGGAAAAAGGGGGCAAGTGAGGGGAAGGTGGCAGTTGTGTCTGGCTGAGCACGCTGTTTTGCCCCAGGGGTACACTCTCCCTACTTTAAACCTGGCTGCAGTTGGCCTGCCAACATTAACTGTGTTCCTATAATCAAGAATCGGCAATGCAGAGTGAATAAACCAACCCAAAGCAGAGTTGGGGACTGGGTCTAACTCTGACACCATCTGTTGACTCTGGTCAAATCATTTGCTTTTTCTTCATCTGTAAATTAAATAGCATGGACCCATGCCTATTTTTCTAAATGCAGTGAAGATAAATGAAAAAATGCTCCATAAATCAAAGGAGATATTGCCATCACACAATATTTTTTTTCCTAGTCCTTCCTTCCTTCCATTCATTCGATAAGGCATGCACTCAAGCACCTACTCAGCACCTGATAGACATGTGGCAGACACTGTACTGTGTGCTGGTGGCACCAACATGAATGAGAATGGGCCATAAATCAAGGCTCCATGACAGCCTAAATGGGGCTAGTAACTAAGAAAGCAATTAGAGGATGGTGTGGTAGGAACAGACGGTGTGGTAAGAACAGGGAGAGAGGGATACACAAGACGCTCTGTGAAGAAGAAGGCAAGAAACCCAGATCAGGTGGATGAACTGACGAGCGAACTCTTACAGAGGAAGAACACGGGGCCGGCCCAGTGGCACAGCAGTTAAGTGCGCATATTCCGCTTCGGTGGCCCAGAGTTTGCCAGTTCGGATCCCGGGTGTGGACATGGCACCACTTGGCACGCCATGCTGTGGTAGGCGTCCCACATATAAAGTAGAGGAAGATGGGCACGGATGTTAGCTCAGGGCCAGTCTTCCTCAGCGAAAAGAGGAGGATTGGCAGATGTTAGCTCAGGGCTAGTCTTCCTCAAAAACAAACAAACAAAAAACATAAAAAGAAGAAGAACCACCTGAGCTGAGTGGGAAGCAAGATGTACACGGCCATGCCATCTTGCAACTGGCTAATACACACACCGGTGCAAATCTTTTATTTGCCTAATAATTACAATTCAGCAGCTTTTCTGTAAACATGTCAACGTGATATGTGTGCACTGGAATGTTTCACTTCTATCAATGAAGCATTATGTCTAATGCTGCAGATACCCTGCCTATTCTGAGTCAGGAATTCTTTATAAATCAGGGAAATGCCTTAGAAATGACAGAAACTCTCTTATGTTGGACCTATAACTTCTTTTAGGTAGAGCAGTCCCTATTATCTTATTTTACTCTTTGAAACTATCTTATGTTACGAAGCACAAAAGTAGGTTTAATATTTGACTAGCATCATGAAATTGTATCTAAGACTAATTTGGAGATATGAAAACTCACATTGCCAGTTAATTTTCTAATTAGAACAAAATTTACTTTTTAAACCACACCATCAAACTCAAATTAGGATCATTCATATTTGCATTTCTAAGCCTAGTGACCAAAGACCCTCTATCTCTGCTTTGCTGTTCTGTCCTCTTTTTTTTGTTTTTTTGGTGAGGAAGATTGGCCCTGAGCTACTATCTGTTGCCAATCTTCCTCTTTTTTTTCTTTTCCTCCCCAAAGCCCCAGCACATAGTTGTATATCCTAGTTGTAGGTCCTTCGAGTTCTTCTATGTGGGATGCCACCACAGCACGGCTTAATGAGCAGTGCAGAGGTCCATGACTAGGACCCGAACCAGCAAACCCTGGGCCACTAAAGTGGAGCACCCAAACTTAACCACTTGGCCATGGGGCAGGCCCCTGACTTCTTTTTAAAAGTCAAAGGTGGATATTCCTAAATTTTCTTGCTTTCATAATTAAGCATTTGGTTAAAAGAATAACAAGTCTAAAAAAATCTTTAAACATATGCTTCCTACATGTTTAACTTTTCCTAGGAAATCACTGCTAACTAATTAAAAAGATACATATTGGGGCTAGCCTGGTGTGCAGCGGTTAAGTTTGCACATTTACGCTTCAGCAGCATGGGGTTTGCTGGTTTGGATCCTGGGTGTGGACCTGCACACCACTTGTCAAGTCATGCTGTGGCAGGCGTCCCACATATAAAGTAGAGGAAGATTGGTGCAGATGTTGGCTCAGGGCTAATCTTCCCCAAAAAAAAGATACATATTACCATGATTAGTTTTTTAGTCACATTTACAATAAGGACTTCCAGGATTAAAAATACTAGAGGAACTATAATTAACATTTTACATAAAAATTTATCCATTTTTTTCTTTGTGATATTTCAATGAATATCTGTATTTATTTTTTTAAAAACAGTAATTTTAATAATCACTACATTAGCAGTTCCTTTGAGTGGGTTATTTCTTGCATAAAATCTGAATTTCTATTTCAATAAATAGGTCATGTGGCCTTTAGTATATTTTTCCTATAAAATATGTTTTTTTCTATGAAGTTTTACCTTCTAAAATACTCTCCTCCAGAGCTGTATTTCGCCAGAGGGCTTCTCCATCTATCTGTGTTTGGTCTCCTCTTCAATTCTTTGTTTTCTTCACTCCAGTAATTTTGGCATTCCTTTGATCTCTGTCATCTCTGCTACAAATGTTCTCTCCTAACTCTATATAGATGTTTTAGTTTGTTTTTCTCGACAGCACGACTCCTTCAATAAAATAGGCAGGTGGTATTAAAGAGATTAATATGCTTCATTAAAAGAAAGAAACTACAGGGCACCAGCCCGGAGGCCTAGTGGTTAAGCTCACATGCTCCATTTCAGCATGTTTGGATCCTGAGTGCAGACCTACACACTGCTCATCAAGCCATGCTGTGGCAGCATCCCACATAAAAAGTAGAGGAAGACTGGCACAGATGTTAGCTCAGCAACAATCTTCCTCAAGCAAAAAGAGAAGACTGACAACAAATGGTAGCTCAGGGCCAATCTTCCTCACCAAAAAAACCCCCCAAAACAAGAAACAACAGCTTAAAAACACAGGCACAAAAAAGTAACTAACCAATACTTTCAATTATCTGAATACTACAAAGCAACTGACAATGCAGTAAACAACATCCACGCTATCTTAGCAACGAAGTAAAAACATCTTTCAAGAAACCATAGGTCAGCTTTCATTACTGAGACGCGTCGGGTGATCCTGTACTAAACACTTCAACACACAGCCAGCTAAACTGACACATCTTCTCAATTCAAATGTGTTATCTACACAGCAAGTTGGTCTGCGTGGCTACTGATATAAGATGTAATCTACACTAATCTATTCCAAGCAAGATTCACACATATTTTTGAGGCGATACATCCTTTAAAAGAAAATTCTGGTGTTTTGAAGAAATGTTATTTATTTCACTTTAATGTAATCATGATAATTCAACCCGGACACTTTACTTGCTTGAAGCTTCTTTCTTTTGATATTTTTTTCTGCTTGAGTTTATAGTGTTTTAAAATTCACAAACAACTTCAAATATTTATGAACTAGTATCAGGGTGGTATTTTACTCTGAAAAATTTTCAAGCCAACAGGAACACTGTAGGTTTCCTATTTCCATTGAGAGAGAAATACTAATTTCAGAGAGAAACAGATTTCATTCTCTCACACAGACACACAGATACACGTTAAAGTTACGAAACTACCGTCACTAGAACACACGCTTTGGTTGTTTATCCAAGAATGGTAATGAGGATACAATGATCTGCCTTCTTTAGCCAAGTCCTCCCTTGTAATAATAGCATCCATTTATTTAACAGCTAACCAACATTTGGAGTACTATGTTTATTCAAGGGGTTTTTCCCTTTGCAAATCTAACGGGCCCATACAAGAATAAAATCCATAATCAGGCTCTTATTGATTCCATGCTCTACTCAACTGAGATAGGCAGTGCAAACAACTGAAGTATTGTTATAGGACAGATAATCAACAATGTGGTTAACGGAAATGAACAGCGGGACTCTCCTTAGTGCCAAATGCAGTCAATTGAAGTAGTCACCTTCAACAGCCCAAGAAAGAAAGTTGATTCCCAATTATGGCACAGGGAGGATTATCTGAGCAAATAGTACCTTCAACTTCTTATTGACATAATTAAACCGAACGAGAGATTTATTCTTTTGGTAACATTTCATTTTCTCTAGCATATATCATTTAGATATAATCAAACAAGAAATGTTTTAAAACCACAACACTTAAAAGATTCTTAAGATGCAAAGTAAAGAAAGGTGTACTTCAAGTTTATATAGAGAGAAACCAACGTAGTGCATTTTGGGGGAACCCTCTAAGTACCAAGCGCCATGCTGGGCACCAGAGTATACAGTATACAAAGATGAACACAACTTGGTTCTTGCCCTCAGGAAGAGTGTCTTCCAGTTGAGCTTGCTGATTCCCCACTCTATTTGCCACAGAAAAACACCATCTATTCAAAAACTTGACTGAAACTTTATCCCCTGTGTGAATTCTTCCTTGGTTTGCCTGTCCTCTGTGACTCCACGGAACAAAGATTAGCATTTATCACATTCGCTCATTCATCAAGCAATTGTTAGGGACCTTCTTACTAAGCGCCAGGCATGATGGTCATCAGTGCAGAGACTCTAAAGCTAAACAGGACAGAAACTACCTCTTGGGAAGATGACAGTACAACTCTAACAAGTTAGCTTAGCACCCACTGCATATGGCAGAGCTCCCTCAGAAACACTGGCTTATGCATGTTCATATCACCAGCCCCTGACATACTGTAGGAGCTAAATATGTTAATTTGGTACCTGATGAAAAGATCTTCAGATGGAAAATCACAAGACCATGTTTTGACCACAGTAAGTCCCTGTGACACTCTGGGTCTCACTTTCTTCATCAAACTATGAGGTGGCTATCACTGCCCCATGTGATCTCAGGTTCTACTAGTCTATGAGAGGATACTCTGATTTCAAGTGAGAGGGGTAAATATATTTAACAACCTCAGGATGTGCTTTAAACAATTTTAAACCCATCTAAACTATGATTAGTTCAATGACTAGGCCTAGGCTGAAATCACATCTTGAAACATTATTGTAACCATTATTGTGGAATTTACTTTCTGATTTTGATATATTGAGTTCTTTTCTTGTCTCTCCTTACCCGTAGATGTATAATTTGGGTCTGCTGTATTCTTTCAAAGGAAGAATTGGCAGGGTGGTTGCTGTTACTTAGGATAAGTGTATAATCTCTTTGACTTTCTCTTGTTGGGCAAACTGCCCAGCGAATATCAATTTTTTTAGAGCTACAAATATGGTTTTAATAGATTCACAGATTTCAAATTATTAGAATTCAGAGCACGTCTCTCCCAGGGTGAGCAGATAATTCACAACAATCCATGCAGATGCAAAGGAGATGACAATGGATCAATCTGTATGTGAATAAGTTGACACAGTGGTTTACTGCTCCTCCTAGCTCTACAAACCTCCCCCACCCCCCAACACACACTGTCTTCCTATGAAGAAAAATGCCTCAGCCTATGGGAGTTCAAATTAGTCATAATACCCACTTTAGGGACTGAGGAAGACTTACTGTAAATCAGCCACTCAGAAACCACATTTGACATATTTTGGTTATAATGTAACTATAGCTGCATAATATTGTACCTATTGATTGGAGCTTGGGATTATAATGGAAAGCAATTGCCATACGTTGAAAGTGATCAACCACAGATAGAAAATTATTCCTGAAGAGCCCACAAAGGGAATCATTTTTCTTATAATCTAAAACTCCTTTTCCCCTAGATGATATATTTTATCACACCCCTAAGGCTGTATTTTGCCCTAAAGGTGCTAAGGTATCTTAACCTCAAATCACCCAATTTTTCAACTCCCTCAAACCAAAAGAAAGCTCTAGCAGAGTAAACTAAATTCTTTCTCTATTGAAATAGTACTGTGTGTTCCAAATTGGAGCAAAGCAGAAGAACGTCTCACTGGATAACAACCCCAGTTTATTGAGGATGTAATAACAGCTATAAATTCATATTAGAATCTTCCTCTGTTGTTTTCTGTCCCTGTCCTTTACTTTTAAAAAATATAATAGCTTATGGAGGGAATTGTTGGATGTCAGATATCATGCGACGCATTTTGTCTGCAAGGCGTCCCTTCCATCTATCTGTACAAAGAGAGAATTTGTTCTTCTCTACCACCCTTAAAGTGCCATTCCTATAAGCAGTATGTATTTCTGTAAAAACAGGAACACGCAGGAAGGAAAGAAATCAGATACCACAGAGAAATAATTAAGATCAGTTCATCCCACTTAAAAGAAGTCAAGGGTGTTCGAGACTTGAACTGCCACTTGGAGTCAATGCTAGGACACTTTGCATGACCCGCGATAGTTGTTAACCTTATAATTTTTAGACCATGACTCCAATAAAAAGAAGTAACCACAATGAACAGAACACATAAAGTAACTGCCTAACAACTGCTTTTGTTAGAAGTTGGTTTCTGAAACAGATTCTTCTGTCACGTAAGTACTGAAGACATGCATAATGTTTCGATCCCACTGGGGGCTACTTTTTAGTTTTTCCTTACACTCTTCTCTAAATCTTTGCTAATCTATCCAATGTCACGGTGTAATAGAAGCATTAGCTATATCTATTGGGGTTCCTGGGTCCATTTGGAAAAACGCAGTGAGGATTTGGGTCTACGTTTGAAGATCTTAACGAGCCAAATCACCCTGTGGCAGAATTCTGCTAAACAACTCTGTTTTTAAGAAGAATATTAAGAGTAGCTGCACAGTTGACAACTTTCCTCCCATTCTCAAAATCAAGGATATGGGATATAATTGGGGCAAGGCCTATAAATGTTTTGTGCTTCAATGTGGATAAAGCAACAGACCTGTGTCCATGAAAGGGAAACGCATTACCTATTCCAGATGACTCTGGTCCTAACGGTGAATGGCCTATTGCCCAAGTGGTATGCTAAAATTATTGAGGAAAATGGCAATAGTCCTCTTAAATAACAAGGTGGGGGTAAAGGCACACCTGAACTCACCTGAGAAGCACACTACCACAAATGAGGCATTCAGAACAGCAAGTACTCCAGAGCACTCCAGGCTTTTAAACCCACACTAAAAACAAAGTATCGGTTCCTAGAGTGGGCTCTTCCTCTGCACTACTAAAAATCCTCTGTTTCACCTCTTCTTGAGCCACATTAACCAACTTCCCCATTTACAGCTAAGTAGCGTCTTACTCTGAGTTTGCCCCATGTATCTCGGGCTTCCTGACAACCTGGAAGAAGACGCTTATGCTCAAGTCAGAAGTGTGGGGCGTTAATGATCATGCTCAGAGAACCACAATGATCAACTGAGAATGAGACCCAATGGGTCAACATTTCCCCCATTCTATGTTTGGGGGAGACATTTTCATGAGATGCCTAAGAAGGCCTCAGTGAGAATGAACACCATTAGTAGTAGTACTAATCACCTCAATAATTCATCTTTGTATTGGCCTCCCTTGGTCCTCCATTCCTGCTCTGAGATCTACTCAAATTAAGTACCTTTATACAAGTCACTGTCTCAGGATCTGTCTGCCGGAGGACCTAGGTTAAGTCAGCTCCCCAAAAGACATCCTAAAATGTACAGATGAAATAATATCTGACTGTATCAAAATGAAGAGATCAGAGAGACATAACTCACAGTAAAAAGGAAAAGATACATGATAAAAGGAGAGAAACCAGGAAAGCATAGGAAGGATAGAGCTACATTTTTCCATCCAAAAGAATAATCAGCCCATGGAGAAGTCATACTCATCAGAAAAATTCCGAGGGGTGCAACTCGTAGCCCTTTACTTTTACCACCAGTGCTTCTACTTGACAGAGGGCCAGACTATACCCCAGAGCTTCTCATTGGCTCTGGTCACATGTATCACTCCCAACTAGAAACAGGACACGTAGTCTCATACTGTCTTCTCAGCTCTCTGAAACCCGCTTCCTATAAGAACTGAGAAGTAGGCTCTAGTAAGCAAGCAGAGGAGAGCAGTCAGCCCACTGTTAGTCACTCCTTCAACTCAGAAGTCATCCTATCCCACCATATGCCTGGCTTGTCAGCACCCTGATTTCAATTCTGGTTTGACAAGTATTGTCCTGAAAGGCTTCCAGGAAACAGACCCAAACTCCATCAAATAAATCTGCATAGTTCAACAGAGATTGAAAATCCAAGTTGCATAATCCAGAAAAGAGCCAAGTGCAACAGTGAAAATGTATCCTTACACGTATTGTGAGGTTGTCTTACGCCACAGTTTCTCTCATTAAGAAAACCCTAAACAAATCATTCACGGGTGATTGGTCTGAAATATTTTAGTGGTTACTGATTCACAAAACCACAGAAATAATACACATTCTGCCAACAGCCAGGGACGTTGCTATGGCATCATAGATAATCATGGTGGAGACAGGAAGATCTGTGGCACTCCTATGAAGATGAGACAAAAGCCCTTAAAATAATCTATCCAACTATCTGATTTGTCAATTTGGAAACATTTAATATCAACACAGGCGAGTAAAGAAGGAAAAAATCCTAACTGTTCAGGCCAAAATGAAATCACAATTAAGATTTTAAGTTACACATTCATAATTGCCCTGTGCATAATCCTAAAAGGACATCGTTCTGAATCCATTTTCTAGATGAGATTAAGTAGGAACAGCAAAACACCAGTCATCAGGCTCCATTCATAAAAGCAAATCAAGAGGGAATTACCTGTGACTTTTTTTTCCTGCAATTTATTAGTTAAATTTTCGGATACCACTGTCATATTCTGTTAAAGAATAAGAGAATGTCATGGAGTCGTGAAGCAACCTGAGAGCAAGATCAATAAAATGCACACCTCTGATTTAATTTCTCAAAAGCAAAGTTTTCATTTGAGGACTTAAGGAAACCAGCTTCAGGGAGTCAGGGGGATGGGGATGAGGAAAGTAAGCAGAGTAAATAAGAGAAAAACACCAAGCAAAAGTTCTGAATCAAATTCTAAATAATGACATTAAAAATTTCCTTTGCACTGGGATTCCTAATTGTTTTTTGTTTTTTTATTTTTTCATAAGTGTTTCTGCTTTCTGCTCTCTAGCTGACAGGAGTGCTTGCTTTCCATTCCATACAAAAAGATAATGAATGTTCCTTGCATGCGTAAGACATGAACTTACATAACTAATAGTTATAAATAAAATTCTTTTGCAGATCAAAGAAAAAAAGAACTTTGTTTAGTCAAGAAATTCCTAATGGCTTCATTTATAAGTAAAACTTTCTCTTTATTTGAGACTCAGTAGCACAGCAGAGTACAGCTGGAAGACAGCAGGTAGCGCTCATAACGAATTTTGCACAGTTTTGAGAAAATCCTATCTGAAGTCAGTGTCTTCTTCTGGGGTCAGCAGATGAGTGGTTCAAAAAGAAGAAACTACCCCAGGGAGCATCATGAGATACGAAAAACAACAAAAACCCACACAACTGGAGGGTTCGGGGAGGAACATTCCTGCTAATTAAACTTTCCAGTTCTTATGGTCCTCTACATACACAAATCCCAGTCGAGAAAGGCGTGCAGGATCAGGCCTGTACCAAGAAGAAGTCTACCATCATCACATTAATTCTATTATTACTTCATAATGCTAACCAGCCAAGTTTACACAGAAGAGATTAAATAGCAAGATAATCTTATAAACAATGCTCATTTCATCAGTTTGATTTATATCAGTGACTGTTCTTCTAATTAATTTATACATCCACATGCTTTAATTTACACAGACAGACACCTACACTGGGGTAGGATAGCTATTTTTTTAATGTCTTGAACTTTGAGACGGGTTCATGTTTAGACTTCCCAATGTTGCTGTTTCAGTTCCCCCACGCTTCCAAACTGAAGTGACTGTTAAAATACTTTGCATTAAAGTCGAAGCATGCAGAAAGAAAATATTTTACCAAACTCAATACCTATCTCCCCCTGGCAATATTTATATGTTTAATTTTAGTTGGTGTAGCTTTACTCAACAACCAGATCTGTCCACTCCAAAGCTGGCCATCTATCTCTTCTAACTAATAAGCCCCTCAAAGTCTTTTCGATATATAAGTTCATCTTGTTATAGCATCTATCTTAAATTCCTATATTAGTCTTAATGCAGTTTCTAGTGACTTAGAGGCGGGGAAAGCCGCTAATTGAAAAAATATATATCATTTCTACTAACATCGGGGGCTTGGATAAAATTTTTAAAGTACCCTCTCCGGGATGCTGGTTTACAACAGCAGGTACCACCAGTCAACAGTTAGAAATGGGAAAATTCCAGAGAGCGAGGAAAATTCAACTCATCCCAATTCCGGAAGCAGAAAGATCAAAACAACATCTCTGAATCCAGACCCCTTACAATAAGCTATCAGTGACATCATGCTAATGCCAGCACTCTTTGAAACCCTTAAAAAATAACAACATAAAGGAATAGCCTGGTGTCACTATTATTCCAGTTTAGTCGTTTTACAACTTCCACGGATAGTTTCAGTGTGGGGATGAGGATGTCTGTTTACTTATTTAATCAGGCAGGCAAAAAGGTTTTTACTTGTCTTTGATATAAAACTTTTATTTATATATTTGATCAATGTTTATTTGTAGGACCTTAATACAATAACAGATGTCAGCTACACTATCTGTTTTTGATTATAAACTCCTAGAGGGCAGAGACCCTGTCTATTCAGCTCACTTTTTATAGGATGCAAACACAGTACCATACCCAAAAAGGCACTTAAAGATGGTTTTTATAATAATGGATCAAGGGGACCAGGTCTGCTTCTATGCTCCATGAAATTCCACTGGCATGTATTGAACATTAAAGAGTAACACTTTTATATTCTTGGGTAACTCCATTCTTCAGATGTCTGTAATGGCACTTTTCTTTTGAAACAGGGATTATTTAGATGGAACTATTTCCACCTCTTAAGGTTCAAGAGTCAGCTTTTGTCCAACACCTAAATTCTATACTAACTGACACTAGAAGATGAAAGAAAAAAGAGCCAGCCCCAAACATTCCATTTCTTAACATTAAGTTAGCACACTTCCCGCATCAGGCAGAAGGATCTGTTTTCGTGGGGGAAGCTGCCAAGACCCCAACCCTGGGACCTAAAACTGCAGCCTCCTTGCATTCGTCATGTTCACTCGGATCACACAGAACAAGGCACACAGTGAGTTAAATAATTTCCTGTGATGAGAAAAAACTTAGAACACTGCTACATAATACTTACAAACTCTAAAGGAAGAAAAACCAGTAAACAATATCTTAAAGGCTCTGTTCTGACACATCAGAAATGGAGAAATTTTACTAACTATGTAATTTTGGGTGAGTCTTTTAAAATTTCTGGGCCTTGATTTCCAAATCTGTGAAATGAAGACATTAGATTGTACAACTTCAGATCATTTCCAGATTGAAAAAGATAATTTCCAGATTGAAACATGGAAAAGCAATACTGAGTCCTAAAGACTCTTCCACACAAACTGCGATTCCTCTGTCTCCCCAAACAAAAGGTTTCTTCTGGTCTTTTGCCCGTGGAGGTAAGGGGACTACATGTTCTCAATGTAAATTATTCATTAGGACTAACTCCCACAAAATATTCGAACAGAACGCCACTAGCTATTCTTGTAAACACAAAAAAATAGGGATTTATATGCAATGATATATGTTGTATGTATATACAAAATCCATACACATGTGCACACTCCCACATAAACACACAACTCTCTCTATTCAAGCCAAGAATTAAAATACTTCCTGCTTTCCTATCTTTTCTTCCTCCTTGTATGAAGCTTCTACAACTTAGAAACTTACATGAAGTAAAAATAAGCGTCTTCTTTAACATTTCTTATCCTAATACTGACAGTTTCCAACATGAAACAGCTTATGTTAAGTTGATCATCTGAAATCTAGATAACATTCTCTGAAATGGTAGTATTGAGAGAGAATGCAGAATATAGTTAAGTTCTCAGGTCATTCAACCAAGGTTTATTTAATCTAAAATGTACCTGAAATATAGAACTCCAGATATAGAATCTATGTTAATGCTCCTTAAGCAGAGAGTAACAGTAACAGTAACAACAGCAGGAGAAGAATAAAGAAGGTCCTAAAATATGTAGGGGCACCCACTTCACACTCCACTAAAATAAAAAAAGGAGGGAAAAAATCTTCAGTTCATGAAACTTTTTATCTGTATTTCCTAAGACACTTTCAAAAGAAAACTTCAAGCAACTACTGAGTATACAAGTACACTATCATTTTCTTATTTGTTTTGAGAAACAAATAAATGCACTACAGAATGCAGTGATTTCTTCCAAGAAAAGAAGAAAAACGTAAGTATCTTGCTCAAAAGTTCCTATGTTCATCTTGGATTTCTTATTCTTGGGGAAAAACATCATAAAACTGCTTGAAGGTGAATAATATTTAAATAGTCAACATACGTGAAATTTTCAGCAAAAAAATTTTCCTGATTTCTATCTGCTCAGCCAACAGAAGCGAGTAAAATGCATTTATATAATAAGAATGCATTCACCATTAGTTATGTGCTAGGCATAGTGCCTTACACATAGATTATCTCCTTATCCCGTTCAACAATGCCAAGAAGATAGATCTGAAGAACTCAAGTCTTCCTATTCTGTTTATTCAATTAAAACAAAATTCAAAGATCAAAGCACACAGAAGCAATACTCTAACTATTGGCTACTCTCTTAGGAAACTCAAGCGCTTCCGTTTGAGTGTCTTCCTCCTATGTCAGTGTAAGAAGGAAGATGGTAACTGGGAGCCACAAATTTCTGGCTTCCTTCAAAACAATCCCATTTAAGAGTCCAAGGAAAGGGATAATTTAGTGAGTACTCTGCATTCCTTTTAAAAAAAACTAATCAAAGTTCATTCATATTCCTTAAAAAAAAAAAAACCACCAATGGTCACACAAGTTTGTATAAAATGCAACCTAAATTTTATAAGTTTAAAATTTAAGTAACTGCGGATACTAATCTTTTAACTAGTAGCAGGAAAACCAAGAAATAAAAACACAATTGCAGTTTAACACTACAGAAGATGGAGAATGAGAACAGGTTGTAAAGAGAATTGAATATAAAAGGATGAGAATAAAGGAAAAGAGAAAATGGAGAAGGAAAAAGAGAAGAAAAAAAGGAGATTCACAACAGGGAAAAGAGAAATGAGCGAGAGAGGAGACTGACAGAGCAAAGAGAGAGAAGACGCTGGCAGGAAAATGGCTCTTAGCCAAGACTTGCGGAGCCCTGGACCATCGCCTCTATCTGACAGCGGGATTACCTCTCCGATGGTTTTTAAAAATGCTTTCTGTATCTAAATGGTCTCGTTTTATTTTTCGAATTCCCATGTTTATTTTGAAATGAAAGTTCAAGTTTGAAAACTTTGCTTATGTGTAAAGGAGTGACTTTTATTTTAGAAACGCATGTTGGAACCTTCACATCACTGCTCAGTTTAGTGCTTAAAACCTCAGAGATACCCCGACATTCCAAACTTGACAGTCTTTCCTTTGGAAAGAAATGAGGGCTGCCTCTTGTCACCGGGCCTGAAAATTACATTTCAAATCGGTCTTCACGATTGTGCAAAGCCTAAAAATAGGTTCATTTGCTTGAGGAGTAATCTATCACCAAAGATAATTGTTTTTATTCTCAAGAAAACAATGTAGTTGTGTCCAAAGTGTCAGAAACTCTCAAAGGGACATCCAAAGTTGATCATCAGAGCCTGATGTACGTATGGACATCATCTGTACATCAGGTGTATGTCTGTATACTCCAGCCTGGGGTACACATGCAGAGCAATGGCACGGAACATTGTACTCAAAGCCAGACTCTATAGAAAGGTAAGCTGTGCATCAATCAATTCAGCATGGCTTAGCAGGCTAAGAACCCCACCCACCCACCCTACCTTAACGGGATGGCTTGTTTCTTTCTACCCATCCACCTACCCATCCTCTCTGTGCTCCAATATACCACTGGTCCTTACAATATCCCTCAATACCGTAGGAATGCTTTTATATAAAAATTCATTAGATAATGTACCACTTTCAATATATTGATCCTACAAACTCTAACTCTGTGAAGTGGTTCAACACGATGTCATCACTACACGGCAACTTGTTTCATTTACAGTATGTTTCACTTCTACTCATGAGCTAATATAATTCAATTTTTTTTTACTGCACACAGGCTGCTAGACACATGTGCATGGCAAATGGAATCTGAACTTAGCTTAACAGCCTCATTTATTCCTGATGGTTTAAATTATTTCATCACAATTAATGACACCCCCTCAGCTTCCTGTGCAGCGCTGCCAGATGTTCAGAGACCACAAAGCCACTCTCTTCTTTGACGGCTGGTGACAAGTCGTCCTCTGAAGGACGTTCCCTAGGTACATGGGCCGGATGACACCTCCATTGCTTAGCACCTCTCTGCCTCCCAGAGTAACCATGTTGAGGAAAAAGCAGGAAGGCACGAGAAACCAGCAAATGCATTAGCGAGGGCAAATTATGTGAAGTGATCTAAACTCTGAGGAACTTGGCTCCTGCCACAGGAGTTCTAACCTTGCTGTTTGATGAAAGAACTCTGCGCCTCCATCTTCCTAGCCACTGGCAACCGCTGAGTGCCTAGCATGGCGTCAGGCCTCAGGGAATGTCAAAGAACAATGAAAATATAAATTTCTCCACAGGGATACTTATTGGTTTTGGTAATTTTGCTTTGGAAGGGGTGTTGTTTAAATTTACCATCTTCATCATGATCAGCATCTTGTTTCTGAGAGGGACCAGTTTGAACAACTTATCATTGTCTACATCTTCCACTACGATTAAACCTCCTATGCTATTCAACAGACACTTCCAATAGAAACGCACAACATTTTGGCAACTTGTGCTAAACGGTTTCCCCGTTTTTCCTTTGTAAGGTTTACTGAGATATAATATAATTGATACAGAAAAAGCTGCACACATTTCATATATACGTCACGATGAGTTTGCTTTACCTCTTTTTCTTAGGCTTGGTAGGATTTATTCTTTTCAGGGGCTGCTGGTTTTTTGTTTTTGTTCTTGTGAGGTTTTGTCTGCTGTTATTTTGTTAATTTTTTTTTAAAGAACACACTGAAAAACAGACTTCACACTTTTCCTATTTTGATTCTAATAGGAGCAAAGCCATTTACTTTTTTCCTTGACAACAAAAAACAATTTTTCTAAGCACAAAATTCAGAAACAGTAATTATCTTACATGCATCGTTTGAATTTCTCACAAAAATATAAATCTGTATAATTACAGGTAGCTAAGAGGGTGGCAGAAATAGTAAACACACTACCACTTTTACAGTAAGAACCCAATACTACAGCTCTAATTTGGAAAACATTTCCATCAACTAGAGAACATGTGGCAGACATTTTATGGATTATTTTTTAAATGTTTAAAAAAAAAAAAAAAAGGCTGATCTTATTCAGGGAATAAGGGGCCTTTTCGTTTGCCAAAAACTGTAATAGGAAAACTGAAAGGCCACCTGTGTCAGCCCACCCTATAGTAGGAACACAAGCTATAAGAGCATTTTGAAAAATATTTTTAAACTGAGATGAGAAAAAGAAATCAATATCAATACAGATTCCAAGCAGATGCAAAAGGCTTCTGTGCATGTGAGCGATTATGTGTGTGGCCTACACAGGCTAATTTCAGATGCCTCCAAAACTCAGCGTACTTTCTCTTTTATTAGCTATTTGGGATTAAAACTAGGAGCTCATTCATATTAACTTTGACAATGGACACAAATATCGGGTAAGTTAACCAAGCCAATCCAGTTGGATTTTCCCCTTCATGGATGACTTTTTTAAGCTTAAATGACCACTTAATTTTACCAGACATGCTACACTTAATATTTTGACAGTTATTTATTAAAATTACTTTCCTAGGAAGTCTATGAAACCAACAGTCTAGTTTTTATCAGATTTGAGGAGATCAGAAAGAAGTCGTGATCATGGCATACTCACAGCCAGCAGACAACAATAGGAAACTCTTAGCACTCCCAGAGTTGCATCAAATTTTCCATGGACCGAAACTCAAATGAAATAGTTCAATTACGGAGAGGTAGATAAGTAAAATAAACAACTAATTTCATACAGTGAAGTTGGGGGAGAGTCATATGGACCTCATTCTGTTGTCTCCAAACACTTTATCGGAGGGGAAAAAGGAGCTGAATAAACTTTAAACTCTCATGTAGGGATGGATTGCTTGTGTGTCCCTGGCAGATGTGGAAAGGAGATGAAATGGGCAAGGGAGAATCAAATATCCCATCACTGCAGGTTTGTGGAGGGAGAGCGCATTGCAAAGATCTCACATCTGGCAATCATTTGTCAATAGCTGGAAAGAGAACGGCAGGAAACTTTCTGGCTCTTGGAGAAGATGAAAAGACAAAAACCATGTGTCTCACACACACACACACACACACACACACACACACATACTCTCACTCTGCAATGGTACAATGACTACTACACTTATTCTCCACCCTCCTTCCCCCCGCCCAAATTTAATGATCTTCAGATATACTCTACTCCACGGTCAAAAACATGCAGTCACTTGCCTTGTTAAAGCTGCAGTGTATGTACCTTTTTCAAATAAACCCCAGGGCTGATGTGAGAAAATCAAAATCAGTCAAGCATAGACCGCCTGGTACTTTGGGCAGGAATCCTTGTGGTTTAGTCAATAAACAGAATCTGAATGAAAGACACCACAGTAACTAGACAGTAAGGTTTTGAACAGTTCTGAACCTGAAGGGGGTTGGGGAAGGCGGGTACACTAGTGACCACGGACATAAGGTTACCGGTCCACTGAGATTGCTCACTCTACCTGTGACGTGACTGTGTTTAGCATAAGGTCATGTGCTGTTTCTAACATGTACTCAAAAAAAGAGTGAACTTCTATCTGAGGGATGTTGTGAATGAATGAACGTGAATGAATTTGGGGAGGGAACAGTTTAAATAATTATACCTATTTAACAGGGTGGGAAGGGGAAACCTCAGATTCTGTTTAGTCCATACTGGTGATAACACAGAAAATTTGCCAGCTTCATTATGAGTCCATAACAATGACCAGCTTTGCCCCAGTAGGTTTTCCATGTAATAAAAAGTTTTCAAGACAACCCACACAAAATTAATTAACTTCTCCAAAATTGTAGGAATTTAAATCTGTTCATGGTGATCGATAGACTTTAATGGGCAGGTTTTGGTTCATCCTTATGCTGCATTTAACTAGCAGCAGCCGCCGAGCTTGTCCCTGTGATTCCATAAGTGAATGCTGCAGGTTGTTTAATAACCTGGCAAATTCACAGTAGCTTGTCAAATTATTACAGGAACAGTGTCATCACTAAACAAGCCTGATCACGGTTAATTACAATGCAGACTAGAGAGCAGCCACAATTGTTCATTAATTACAGGAAGCACCTCATTTAAATTTTATGGAAATTTACACTTGCACCCCGGTATGTCTGGAAAAAAAAAAGTGATCCTTCACGCATTCACAGAAGAAAGGAGTCTGTGGTTTATGAAACATCACAGTCAATTGTGTCTAATCTGGTACTGAAATATTGGTTCATTATTTACTCTAATTTTCTAAGCACTTTAGTGGTGAAAAATACCAAGTCAACCCCACATCTTGAATTCCCAACCAAGAAAGGAACTGTGCTGGGCTAACTGTAACAGCTTAATACATGAGGAGGCACAATTAGAGTCCGAAAGTAACTTTTCTCTGAGTAAAAATAAAATATTTAACAGCAATTAAGGGAGGTCTAAACTAGAATAGTGATTTCCCATAAAATTACATAAGAGCAAGATTTTTTGCTACTATACACCAATTACCCTCCCAAGCTAAAAAAAAAAAAAAAAAGTACACAGCTTCATACCCACTTCAAAAGCCACTGAGGAAAATCAACAAAGTTAGACAGGGAATCAACACGTTGATTTCTAGCCATTTTTTCTACATCAAGCATATTAACACAAAAAGACAGCAGCTGCCCTGCAAAAGTCAAGTCAGGCATAGACTTCAAGGATGACAGTCATTCAAAACCAAAGATATATTCATGAAAGAGTGTCGGGGATCTTGGGAATATTAAATGATAAAGTTGCTAAACTATTTGAAATTTTAGTGATAAAAGGAGAGGGTTAAAAGGAAGCAGGTAAGAAGAGGAAGTGGGCTCCACCAGTTATGAGAACTCACGTCAGCTAAAATACAAAAGTAAACCAGGTATGGGCGCTGTGCGTCTAATGAAAATCCTCCGTAAGAAAGGATATAAACAAACCATTGCTCCTAAATCGAGGTGCACAAGAGGCCACTCTCAGAATCAAGAGGCCAAACAGCAAATCCTCTAGTGGTTAGAATGCCTGGCTCTGGGGGAAAGCCTGAGATCCAAGCAGGGAAAGTAGATGACTCTGGCAAGTCCTATAGTGAGTTCCCTGGAGTGTAGAGTTGGACTGAAAAATAAGAAATGGCTCATTCTCTAGGAAAAAAAAAAAAAAAAAAAAAAGGACCAGAATACACATGCCATGGCAAGAATGAAAGGACTCTAAGCTAAAAACTACTCCTGGAATTGTTAGCTGGTGAAGAACATATGAAGTGTCAAGTTTTTTACGACTGACATAATATGGATACACACCAGATATTATTAAAATGTATGGAACCCATATTTAGAAAGAAAGAGGGGAAAAAAGAGAGAAGGAGATGGTTCAAGGGGGTCCCAGTTAATTTACCAATTCACCATAGTCGACTATCTTTTAACGGATTCAACCTTTCCACTCAGTCCGCCAAAATGGTGTTACAAGACAAGAAATCCAATAAAATAAGCACTTTCATTTCTTTGCCCAGCAACTTGGTTTTCTTTGCAAGGTCCATGCTGAATTGTTAACTTCACAATCTAACTACCTCCAACTAGGGTTTCACTAAAACAAGTAAATATACATCTTCTTCCTTGGTATGCCAAAATAATGTGCTCCATTGGTCTCTTTCAGTTTTATATCACACATTCACATCTGCAAAACCCATTGATCTCTGTGCTATAACTCCAGATTCAAAAACAGATTATCCAACAACCACCCATGACAGACCATTCCAGGTGATGTGTTTGAAGAACATCACTCGTCCTACCCAAAGAGGTCAAGGGTCAGACTATTCTCCATGAAAAGTCTTCCATCACTCTGCATTTATGTGTCACACACAAGCTGTTAGCTTTCTAAATCTGGGAAATACATGATCATGTCTCATATGTGTCACACCTGCTTTTCTGTTGTATCATAGCCATACACCACCCAGACAGTACCGGCTTGTGGCACAGCAGAGCTCAGGTGGTCTTCCCTAGGCCAAGAGCAGGTGTGCAAGAGATGTGTACCCTTCAGTACCATAAAAACTAAAACCTCCTCCTACCGCCACTTCCACCTTCACTCTCGCTGTGAAGGAGTCAATTTTTAAAATTATTCTCTTTTCTCATGTGGGGTGTCTAAATCAGTAAAAATGTTTTAAAACCAAGCTCACTATGCTCATCCCATAAGTCTGAAAATTTAGAAAATGATGCCAAGTGGAGGCCCTAAAAACATAGTATGACTTTGCTCATGCTAGGAGATGCTATCCATGTTGAAACTTCAGCCTGTATCTTTGCATCACTGGAACACATATTCCTTAGACATTAAAAGGTACATGGAAGTGGAGACTTGTCTTTGGCCAAGACGTCATATTTATATTTTTAATTTACAGTACACCAAACTGCTTCTAATGCCTCAAGACCACACAAAATGAACAGAATTTCAAGTCAATACTTCCATGAAAAATGTACTTTGCTAATAAATTTAATGTTATACCACAGGACATATCTCCCAATCCGTGAAGAGGGGAGACACTTATCATTAAGTCCTATTTTTCTAATACAGAGCCCAGCTGAATGGCTTCTGTTCTCCTGAGCTGGGAGACCATCATTGTGCAGGAAGCATGACTTGTTCACCCTGTATCCCAGTGCCTAGCACAGTACTTAGCACATGACAGATGATTTCAAATGATGAAAGCTAATATTTACTCAGTGCCTGTTACATGCCAGGCACTGTGCTAACTGCCAGATAGACATCACATTTAATCCTCATAATCACCTTGTGCGATAAATCTCCATTTTATAGACGAGAACACTAAAGCTTAGTTAGGTTCGGTGACTTGCCAAAGGTCTCACAACAACTTGCTTCGTCAACCTAGGCGGCCAGCCTTCAGAAACCCCGTTCTTGTCCACCGCAGTATATGCTATTTCTTGAATGCATAAATGAATGGTCTCCAGTTACAGACAACTAATCCTGAAAAGGACTTTTTGCTGCACATATGCTACTTTGGTCCCTCTTTTATACCTGTCTCAATGGTAGTCTGTCTCCTCATGGCATTGATGTATCTGTATGGCTTTCAGGGACCACTGTTTCTGTCACACCACCCCCAACTGATAAAACAATAAGACTCCAACCTGGACTTCCAGCCTCTGGTCTGGCTCCTCCAGGTTTGGGCAAAAGTCTGCACCCAGCACTCTGCCAGCACATGCCACTGGAACCTGGGGGAATACGGCCGAGTTAGAAGCTGGCTGTGGAGGCTACTGAGAACCACACACAAACACCCCTGACCCAGGCAGAAGCAGGGACACCCCAACTGCAGCTCTCGAACAGCTCATCATGGCTTCCCAGGTTTTTGACACTTTGTAGGTCAAATATATTGTAAATATCCTACATCCCAGTTTATTAATGACCAGAAGGTAAATCCCAAAAAGGAAAAGATCCAGATGAATTTTATTCCCCCTTGCATCCGCAGCATGGACCAGTAAGTAGGCACTTAATAAATATCTGTGGACAGAAAGAGGAGAGAAGAAGGAAGGTAAAAAGGAAGGAAAAGAAGAAATGAGTGTAGGGAAAAAGAAACAGACTTTCTGTCTGATGTCAGTGATATTTTTTCCTCTATCTTTTAATTTGTTTATGTGGGAATTAAGAAAATTGCTCTCTATAATACCTAAAGTTCCTTTGCACTCTTAACACACCTGTTTAAACTTCTTTTTCCTGTTCCTGGTATAAGTTAGCACAGGCAGACTTTATTTATCAATATTTATTCTTTATTTGCTTACTATCTTTAAATTACACTTAAGAGGTTTACTTGATGTCTGTTCTAATAAAAATGATAACAAAACAGCTACAATTTAGTGAATGTTTCTCTATATCTAGAATTCCACCCTGAAAGCCACTAAGATTCCCTTTCAAAATTAAGTTTTCTAATATAATTAGTCAATCTCATCCTGAAATACTGCCTACTGTCACTTGTTTACTTCATTTAAAAATTTTTAAGACAAAATAATTTAGATTCCATCTAAACCTGATTTTTCTTTTTAAAAAAATTTCTCTAAATCACTACTTAGTATTTCCAAACACATACTATCTTCATTAATCATCTATCTATATGTACTGAATCTCAATCCATCAATTGGCTTCACTTCACCTGTCTTTTTTCCCAGTCAAAGCCCTCCTTTGGTGCTTTGTTTTGTTCTATTCTTTAATTCCAATTAGGATCATCTGTGCCAATCAATTTTCTTTCTTCAGAGATCAGTTTTCAGCCAAGCATGCTGCCATAGAAGGCATTTCTTTCTTTCTTTTGACCCACAAATCAGTTCACTTCTCCAAATTTAAACAATTTTCAATAAGCTCCACTTTGCAAATTCACTAGTGAACATCACTAATTTTTTTAAAAAGCACTCAGTCAACTCTTCACACATTTTTAGGTTCAACTCTCCCGTTCTTTTCAAGTCTCTTCTTCTTCCTTCCTGCCTATCTACATAAGGTGAAATGGACAGATTGTCATCTGTCTTTGAACTTAACCAGTCTTTACCCACAAATTTCACCAGCGGAGCCCAAGAGGGGAAGGAGAGGGATGTCACAATTATTGAACACTTGCAATGTGCCAGTCACCATGTGGCACCTTACATATAGATTAACCCAATTTTTTCCTTTCAACCATCTTATGGGATATGCGCATCTCCATTTTACAAATGAAAAAAAAAAAAAAAACCCTGAGGCTTAGAATAGGTAAATAGCTAGTTCAGAGTCACATGCCAGAAAGCTGCAAAGCGCAAACTTAAAAAATAAGAAAATAATTGAGAACATATTCTGAAGAAGGTAATGAAAACCATGTAACAATTGCAGTTAGTGGTACCCATTCTGGAGACATTTGTGGATGTTTCATGTGAAAAAAATCACAAAGACGACAATAAAAGGAAACAGAGAAGTTACAAGAAATCAAGATCTACTACTTACTCTTTGGCCTAGGACAATACAGGCAATGTAAAAAGGAATGTATCCTCTAACTTGAGGAACGGGAAAGAAATGGGGCATGGAGAAGAGCAGAGACACTGCATGTGTGTCGTGTCACACACACAATGATGCTGATTCCACCCCTCAGTTGACATATGGAGGCACTCTAATGAGTTCTGCAAGAGTGATTCTCCTGAGGGTGCGATGGAAGGACTGGAAAAAAATTAATCTTAGAATATTCCATAGCAAAATGAACTCCCCCAAAAAGCTTCCTATAAAACCTCAATAAATGTGACAACTGATTATAGCAGATTCCATGAGCCTGAGTATACATTGCAAATTAAGTGTAAACAATACTTTATTTCATGCACACAAAACAAACTCCTACTTACCCTGATATTTTCTGACCGTGTCACAAATACTAAGTTCCCAGTTTCTCTTTACCCTCATAGAATGCATTTTATAAACATTCTCAAGAGGAAAGGAGAAAGTTAAACAACTACAATTATACTCAATTACAACCTCAGACACTTAGAAATACACAGTTTCTGAGAGAAAACAAAAAGGTCTGTGAATAAGCTGGAAGGAAATTGTGCCAGTCTACTAGAACGTTTCAACAATCCAAATCACGAAAAAGAACTATGAGGGTCATGGGCAGCCCTCTCCAACTCAAAATCCTAGAATTTCTGAGCAGAAGACAATCCATTAGGATCCATGAAAATGGACTCCCATATTGTAAAGATGAGGAAATTGAGTTTTAAACCAAAACAGCACAGCTTCACTGATGGGTTCATCATCTAATAATGCTCCCCACCCCATCTACCACAATTAGTGTTGTTAATTATCAGAGAAAAAAATTTAAAGGAAAGACAAGCTCTGTTTCCTAATTCATCAAAATGCACCAAGGAAAATACAAAGGATATAAAAGTTGATAACCTAATTAGTTAATAACGGCACACCTAGACAATTAGGCCTTTTGATTTAGAAGCCTCAGGAGTTAGCCAGTTAGCTATAAGCGATCAAAAAAATGACTGACAGAAACAGCAGATATAAATTGTCTAACCTTTTATCATTACTCCATTTTAAATTAAGAGAATAAAATATGGTGTGTACCTAACCACCGTTTTCATTGGAATATAAAATTAAATTGATTTGGGGAATTCCAATTTTATCCATTTTATCTGTCTCAATGCCATACTTTAAAACAAAGCTCTACAATGATTTTCACAAAATGTTCACATTGATTTTTATCTCCGAAAAGAAGTAAGACTAAGGGGATTTTTCGCTTTTCATTCTTTTTTGAACTTGATATATTTTGCTTTTAAAGTAATAAAAACACTTAAGTTAAAAAGAAAGAAAAATACTAAAGTGATGGGTGAATATTTCTAAACATTCTGCCACAGGTTTAATTATGGGATGGTAATCGTCTCCTCTCCATCTAAATTCCAGTCTGCTGGTGCTGTAACAGGAAGTAAGAGGCCTCAGAAGGGACCCTCTGCAGTCCCCAGGGGGAGCTGAAGCTGAGTGCACAGCTCCCCTCCTGCACAGACCTCAAAGGAATCATGGTGTGTGAGAGCTATTTACAACTTACTTTGTGTATAATCAGCAGAAACAAAAGATATGACAACAAGCATAAAGGCCTCTCTCTCTCTCTCCTCTCAGGAGACTTCAGCAAGGGAGGGCCAGTGGGCACTCACTTCAGTGTCAAAAGGGCTTCCAGAAAACACATTTTCTGTGGGGCAGGGAGGAAATATGGCAGGCTTCCTACACACACACACACACACACACATGCACACGTGCGCGCACGCTCTTTGTTTACTGAGATCACACCATAAAGACTGTTAGGGACTAGACTTCTGAAAAAGAGGACAGAAAAAGCCCCACATTGTAAATGGGAGTTACCGTTCAAAATATCTGAAGGGAATGGGGATAGAAGGTGGGTGTGACAAAGGAAGAAAGAAAGAGGCACAGAAATGAGAACTCGGGAAAAGAAACGTATTAGCAAGAAAAGGGCTGATAGAGCCTGGGCTGCTTCTCTTCCCATCTGATATTTAATTTTATTTTTAAACATTAAACATTCAGGTAGGCACTTGCCTGATGGGCGCTATAAAAGTCACAGCCTAAATAAACAAACTAACTTCCATGTCAGCTCAAGTCTCTTCAGTGAAGCTGGCCACAACCCAGGTCAGTTCAGAAGTGCATGTGTTTCGGTGGCTTCAGTCTAGCAGTGAGGGGATAAGGCAAACCATCTGAACCCAAGAAGAACTTGGAAAAGAACGGATAGAAAACTGGTTTTAAAAAAGAGAGAGAGAGGGAGAGAGAAAACCCAAAAAAGAATCCCATCGGAGGGCTCAGGGACATGACTGCGTATAAGTCTGTCATATTGCAAGCCAGAGAAAAACACTGATAGAACTTTAGCCTAATTTCAGTGGTTCGACCATGCCCAGCAGCAAGAGGAAAAATTAGTTAGATAACGCAAAGAATTCAGGAAGACCGTTAAGTGCAAAGGATCTGACAATAAGCTAGCCAGGAGCCCTCATGAGAAAGAGCCGATTAAGAAATTCCTTACTAAACACTGAGAAGATGGAGATGTACGCGATGGAGATACGACTGCTAAATAAAGCAGAAACTGAAAAGTCAGGTGAGCTAGGGCGGCGGATCGGCAGTTAACTTACATCTTAATTTTTCAGGCTACAGTTTAACTAGAAGACAGCATTCCAGGCCTACACTTCTTCAGCCATGAAACCCCAGGCTAAGTAAGACTCAGAAGGGACAAGTATAATATAGGACCTAAAGCTTAAGAATGAAAACACCGCATGCTGATCGCCAGTACTGGTGAGTTGGAACAGTATTTATCCGTTTTCCAGTACAGAATGGTCAGAAATACGCACGTTCTTATAGAGGCCTTAGACGAGGCAGGGTTGTATCAACAGGAACACGACAAGGATGAGAGGTATGTTATAGGAGAAGGACTGACAGGGACAGCAGACAGTCTCCTTTGGAGTCATCCCAGAACAATGGACAGGATCAGGATGAGAAAAGGGAAAAGGGTCAAGCATGTGATTCTGCTCCTCAACAGGGTGACAGACACAGAAGATGATGGGGGGCTGGGGGATGGGGGGGGGGGGTCCAGGGCATCCTCACGGGAGCCAGGAACTGTCTGTGGTTCTCTCTTTCCACCCCGGGAGCTGGTCCTCTTGGGTGAGCTGCCAAAGAACAGGGCCCTAGGCTCCGTGTCAGGAGCAACCTCTGCAGGTACAATTACAGGAGATTTTCACAGCTACAAACAACAACAAAAATACCTTGTTTCTGTACTGTGAAATGTGGGATAAAAGGTAAAAATCTCTCTTCCCTGGTGACACCCTGAGGAGCCTAATGGACCATGAATAATGCTAAAATTACATAGAATCTTTCTTCCAGAAGGCTCAAAGGGCTTTACACATAATATTTATTAGTTCCCACATCAGACAAGTAAGGGGGGAAGGAAATTTCCACTGCACTCTTTTTATTCTTAAATAAGAAAACTGAGGCCTATAACTATGGTTGTCCTCCACATTTGCTAAAATGGATAGAACTGAAATCAAGACAAAGTTCTGTCAACTACCAACCTAGTGTTTTACTAGGAAAGTCTCCTACCATTTCACAGTTTATTTCTCCACTTCTTTTTTTTTTTTTAATTGCTTTTTCTCTCCCAATCCCCCCAGTACATAGTTATATATTTTAGTTGTGGGTCCTTCTAGTTGTGGCACGTGGGATACTGCCTCAACATGGCCTGATGAGCGGTGCCATGTTCGCACCCAGGATCCAAACCGGCAAGACCCCGGGCCACCAAAGCGGAGCGCGAGAACTTAACCACTCAGCCACGGGGCCGGCCCCCCAACTCTTCTTTTATGTGGGTTTTAGCACTGAAGAAAATGAGAATGAAGTTATTTGTACCTGTGCCATGGGTGGGCTTTATAATTACAGTGCAGAAATAGATTACTTTCAATTGGTTTGCAATCATTCTTGTAATTCAGTATTTTGGAAACTGAACATTCCAGGTTGTTGCTTACGGGCACTACATCGCGACGTTGGATGACAGGCCTTAAGTGAAATTTCAAGTAGGCTTAAATATGCCCAGGTTAACTTTCTTTCTGCCCTCTAGGCTCAACTCCAATCACGCTAAAGGCAGGTACTGTGAAAAGTCTTTGGAATTCAACTTCTGTTTAACTCCCCGCTGCAGTATCTTGTAAAGCTGATCAGTTACTCACCAAGCCAGAGCCTTATCTCCTGCATCTGTAAAATGGGAATAATCATATTTACCATGTAGAGTTGGCAAGGCTGAAGGAGACAACATAGGCAAAGCATCTGGTGAACAGGGTATTAGAAATGCTCCTTCCCCGGGTAACCCCCCACAGCACGCCACTCCCACGAGGGCCGAGAAGTTTGAGACAGTGAGGGAAGGAATCTGGGGGAGACGGAAGCAAACCTCAAGTGTCAAAGGAATATTATAAGCAATTAGGGAAACTAAAAATTATACCTATTCAATGAGCTTCAATCAGGAGCCAGCTCAATCGACTTTTAGAGGGCGTCCTAGAATGTGCCGAGAAGGATAATAAAGATCTGTCTAGGCTCTGAGAGACTGGCCATTAGTGTCTTCGTTGGGGGAAGTGGAGGGAAGTGGCACATTTCAGTCTTCGCCAATGCTGCCCCAACCAAGCCCAGCACAATTAAAACACGAGGCAACTTTCTGAGTTCTCTTTCATGCTAGTGAAAGAAAAATAAGGAGCTTCCAGGGAACAGGAGTGAAAAAGATCTGAAGAAATCTTATCCTTTTGGGGAAAAAAAACAAAGGCAGCAAACTGATAGACAAAACCCACAGACTAAGTCAGTGGTTCGAGGTGTCCTCCTCAGCCAGGGAACATTATTAGCACCACCTGGGAACTTGTTTGGAATGCATTTGCAGGCCCCACCTGAGACCTACTGTGACAGAAGCACTAGGGGTTCTGACAAGCCAGCCATTTGCTTTTAGTGAGCAGTTTTTGAGAACCGCTAGCCTAAATAAACTAGAGAATCAATAAAGAACTGGTAAGGCAAAAGCTCTCTAGCCGAAGACTTAGTTTTAGAAGAGACAGGCCTATAAAAACAAAAAAAAAGAAAAAACTGAGGGAAGAAGGAAGGAACCTATACCAGGAAATGAGATCCAGGATCTCCCAAAATCTCACTCAGAAGGAAAGAGGAGAGTTAAGAAAGGAGACTCTTAAGAGAGAAAGCCAAAATGAGCAAGCCACGTAAGGAGCAGTGGTATGGCCAACTCCACATATGCTGCCATCATCAGAAGGAAATGATTTGGGGACAGACATTAACTTTGGCATTTAATCTAGAATCACTTCAAAATTATCCAGGTCCCCTTGAACTCAGCCACTGGGTTTGCTCCACCCAGCTTCTCTCCCTGCTTTTCCATAGCAATCAGGAATGAGGATGAATTTAACTGTCTCTAATCAGGAGAAAGAGCTTGCTGCCAAGTAATGATCACCAAGCCACCAAATTGGTCTTTTTTGAGGGGTTGGCATTTTTTTTAGAAGAGTTCACTTTGGAAGAAAACAGGTGCATTTAACTGGATCTTCATCAGAGGCAAAAAATGGGACAAATCAAAAGGGGGGGGTTTCCTCCCTAAATTTAACACACTGAAGAGAAAAAGGTGATTGAAAAAAGTATGTGAGAAAGTACAAAAGGGAGTAGGAGGAATGAAATATGATAGAAGAATGTATTATGTGCCAATTAGCAAGAGAACAGATATTACCCCCCCAAAAAACCCTCAACATTTCAAGTTACCCATTGAACCAACTACAATAAACCTACTATCATTAAAAAAAAAAAAAGTTTAGCTATACATGGTTTAAGAGATGAAATACAACAAGCTCATAACACTAGATTTAATGCACAGTGGTTGGTTACAGCTGCATACTCCTCTGGACTAGCCCCTTACCCCATTTCACATGAGTTAGACTTACTCTGAAGAGTGAGCCTGAAGGAAGGCCACAGATCATACCAACAGACCAGAGGAATTCCTCCTGCTGTAAACAGGAGGGCCACGGGAGCTCTTACCAGGCTGCCAAGGCTCGTAAAGTAGCATGCTGAAGATCAATGAATCAACTTGGTTTTCTTTGCATGCAAAGTCCAAACACAGGTAATGTTAAGAAAAGAAAAGAAATGGGGAAGCAGATTCCATCCTGCTGCTCCACACAGCAGAAACTTTGCCAACTCACACTGTGTACTGCACAATTCCCCCTCCAAGCCTGCTGAGGACCCCAGACCAAACGAGAAAACGCACAAAAACATACAAAGTTGATTTCTATGGAACACCCACGCCCCCATCCCCAGTGCACTGGTCTCAACTGCCATGACGTGTGGAAGGGATGAAAAGCGGCAGCATTCTGCACCAGATAGGTAAAGGGTGAATGTAAATCTCTCCCACCAATGGCACCTCTTCATTACTGAGGGTCTCAGGAAGTGGTGAGAAGATCAAGTAAAAGTTCTTCTATTTTCCTTGGAGATCTTATAAGGTATTTTTTCCAAACTGAACATATTTTACTGCTAAAATCTAGGAGTCAAATATGGCTTTAGAAACTACAAGGAGAAGCTTAGTAGACAACAGAATGCTTTATAAATGATAAAATACGTGGTTTTTTCTGGGTCTGGCCCAGTGGTGCAGCAGTTAAGTGCGCATGTTATGCTTTAGCAGCCTGGGGTTCACCGGTTCAGATCCCGTGTGCGGACGTGGCACAGCTTGGCAAGCCATGCTGTAGTAGGCGTCCCACATATAAAGTAGAGGAAGATGGGCACGGATGTTAGCTCAGGGCTGGTCTTCCTCAACAAAAAGAGGAGGATTGATGGCTGATGTTAGCTCAGGGCTAATCTTCCTCAAAAAAAAAAAAAAAAACTACAATAAAATATTTATTAAAAAAAAGTGGTTTTCTTTTTTGTTTCTATTTGGCGTTAGTAGCTTCACATACAGAGAGCGCTACTTGTGTCATCAACTTACCTAATGATAAGTAATGCTATAAAATACATTTTATTTTCTGTCTATGTGCCTTCCTTTTGGTGACATGATGCTCTCCCCAGGTTTCATCTACCACCTGTACGAGAACTGTGCTCCCAAATCCCTATTTCTTTCCTCTCATGTGGATTTTAGTCCTGTACTTTCAAGCTTTCACTAGAAATTTTCAAAAAACTCAGTTAACACGTCCAGCTAAACCAAAAAGCAAACAAGTTCACTGCTATCTTTCTTTACTCCAGCTCTCCCCTGCCTTTGCTGTATTTTGCAATGTTACCATCATAATCCCATTAACAAAGACTGAGAACCATAGATCATGATTAAAAGCTTTCCCTTCATTTCCCGAGCCCAGTAAATCCTGAAAGCTTGTCCATTCTTCCCTTTCAGTCTCGTCAGCTGTCCCCCCACACGCTTTCCAGATCATTTCTCTCCTTCCCGATCATTTCTAACGAGTGCATGCTCAGACCTTTGCCATAACCCTTAAGTGATAATCCCAACTTTATCATCCCACCCCTCCAACTGTCAAACATATTCTCCTAGACGATGTTTAGAGTCCCCCCACAAATTACCAATTACAGTTCCTTCCAGCTTCCAGGCCCTCTATGATCTAACTCTGCCCTGTTTTCCAGCTTTGTCTTCTCCTCCTTCGTGACAAATACATAATAGACAGTCCAACTAGATTATTTAATGTCTCTCGCACACTGATTTTGGGCTTTCCTAATTTGACACAGTTCTTATGCTGCTCTTTTTGGAATCCTCTCCCCAGCATTATACTTTTGAAAATCTCCATACTTCCTGAAGCCACCACGTCGACTAAGTTTCCTGATGTCCCAGGCAGAAGGGATCTCCTCCCCAGTGTTAAACCATCCTTAGGGCTCACAGCACCTCACAACCTTGTACTTTAAATACATGTTTTTCTCTCCTTAACAGCAAGAACTAACTTACTTCTCTTTGTATTCCCCCATACCTACCACACTGCTTTACACACAGCAGACAGCCAACAAATACATGCAAAATAAATAATAAATAAATCTCTTAAAATTCATAGTGGCACCAGTGACCCAATGTTGCAAATAGAGTGATTTTTAACTATATCATTATTCCACTTCATCCTCAACAAATACCCTTAAGGCAGTTAGGGGCCAATAATTCCTACTTTATAGAAATTCAAGATGCAAGGAGGTTACTATTTATGCACAGAGCATTCTTTTGAGTATAATTTATAGCCTGTAAAGGTTCAGTAACTAATTCAATGTCACTCTGTTGATCTGTGGTATATTTCGGTGGAAATTATACTTCTCTTGCTGGACTGTCCTTCCAGCTTACTTCAGGATGCCTCTAGAACCTTACTCCATCAAAGTAATCTCCTACAGGTGAGAAAATACACAACATTTCCTCTACAATATAAGTTTAAGAGGTCTTTCTCTGCCCCACAAGTTGTCAACATATGCTGAAATCTATAGAATGATAAAAATATACACTGGCATGTACAGCCTCTTAGTTTAAAATTTACTAGGCTTTGGAGTAGGGGCAGGTATGAAAACCTGCTTTAATAAGCTCTTTAAAACAGGTATTGATTACCAAATACCTAGAAAGAAAGTAATCAGTACACTACACTGCACCGAGATAGGAACACATTTCTAAGATACTATGAAAGCAGCTTACAGCCAACTGGAGGTAAATTTCCATCCCTAATCAGTTTCTACTTTGTTTCAAGTCAGGGGTAGGCAACTACAGCCTGAGGAATGGAGAGCCAAAGGCTACCTGCCTGCCTATGTATGTAAATTAAGTTTCACTGAAATACTACAGCCAGGCCTGTTCCTTTACATATAGTCTACGGCTGTTTGCAGCTACAAACACAGAGTTAAATAGTTGCTACAGAAAAACATAGGGCTGCCTAAAATATTTACAGTCTGGCCCTTTACAGAAAAGGTTTGCCAACCCAGTTTAAAGCGTGCAAAATTATACCTCTTCCCCCAGCAGCATCACTTTCAAGAATTCACCTTTAGGAAATATGAATACAAGGGTGAAAAAGAATGTTCATATTGAAGCACCACTCTTTATAAAAGAAAAGAGCTGGCTGGGGCCGGCCCCATGGCTGAGTGGTTAAGTTTGCACGCTTCGCTTCGCGGCCCAGGGTTTCGGCAGTTCAGACTCTGGGGGCGGACATGGCACCACTAGTCAAGCCGTGCTGAGGCGGCATCCCACATGCCACAACTAGAAGGACCCACAACTAGATATACAACTACAGACTGGGGGGCTCTGGGGAGAAGCAAATAAAAAGATTGGCAACAGATGTTCGCTCAAGTGCCAACCTTTAAAAAAAGAAAAGAAAAGAAAAGAGCTGGCAACACCTCAATGTCCACAAACCAAGAACTCATTAAGGAAATTATGATACAATGATATACTAAAACTCCATTAAAAATTATGATAGATATCTATGTTTACAGACATGGAAAGATATCTAGGACACAATTCAAAAAAAAAAGGCAGTCACACATCCATAATCCCTTTATGTAACTAGTATCTATCAATACATCTGTATGTACACATAAATGAAGAAAGATGACTAAAATGATGTTTATAAAATGGTTCCTTGATGGCACTCTTTCAGATATTTTTTACTCTCTTTGTAGTTTTCTTTTTTTCTTTCTGAGGAAGATTAGCCCTGAGCTAACATCTGCCGCCAGCCTCTTCTTTTTGCAGAGGAAGATTGGCCTGAGCTAAAATCTGTGCCCATCTTCCTCTACTTTATATGTGAGATGCCTACCACAGCATGGCTTGACAAGCGGTGCATAGGTCCACACTGGGGATCCGAACTTGCCAGCCCCAGGCCACCAAAGCAGAGCACAAGAACTTTACCACTACACCACCAGACCAGCCCATCTTTGCAGTTTTCTTCATCAGATCTGCACAATAAATACATATCATTTTTACAAAAGCTGTAAAAAAAAAAAAAAGTTTACAGCTATTAAAAATTAAAATCAGTGTGCAAAGTTTAAGATTCTGCATTTTAGAAAGCAGTGGGTTTTTCAGAAAATAAAGGTGTTTTGGTAAGTTTTTGGTTTGGGTAGGGTTTTCGGTTTTGTTATTGCTGTTCTGGTTTTTCCTTTTTGTTTGTTTTACAGACAGAGGGGGATGGCACCATGGCCGAGTGGATAAAGTTCTATGCACTCCACTTCCAGGTTCAAGAGTTCAGATCCTGAGTGTGGACCTGCTCCACTCATCAGACACACTGTAGCTGTAGAGGAAGACAGGTGCAGATGTTAGCTCAGGGCTTATCTTCCTCAAGCAAAAAGAGAAAAAGAGGAGGTTTGGCAATGGATGTTAGCTCAAGGGTGAATCTTCCTCCCCAAAAAAATAAACTAAAAAAGACAGAAAGGCTCGGGGCCAGCCCTGTGGCTGAGGGGTTAAGCTTGCACGCTCCACTTAGGCAGCCCAGGGTTTCACCGGTTCCAATCCTGGGCATAGACCTAGCACCGCTCGTCAAGCCATGCTAAGGCAGCGTCCCACACAGCAGAACCAGAAGTACCTACAACTAGAATATACAACTATGTACTGGGGGGTTTTGGGGAGAAGAAGAAAAAAACAAAACAAAAGAAAAGAAAGATTGACAACAGATGTTAGTTCGGGGCCAATCAGAAAACAAAAGACTTCACGTTCTGTGAAATAATAATTTTTTTTTAAAAGACAGGCTCTTAGGTTTACCAATAAAGTGCATATCTATGGACTGGCAGCCTCACTATACGTGGCAATCTCAGTATTGGATCAAAAAAGTCCCTGAGAAAAGCATGCATGGGTTAGGAGGAAGAGGAGAGGTTAACAAACAGTCCCTTGAAGGAAATGTATTAATTCAATCAGCGTCTTGCTTCTGGGTTCCCATAAAAAGGTTCATAAAGTACCCAAAAGCCACATAAGATTTTAGAATTATGCTGCTCAGTGACTGATTCTCAGTGAAGAGTAAGAGAGGAGAGATTTTTCTCCACCCTCATTTTCTTCAACAAAAGTAAGCTTCTGCAAGATTGGCACAACTGTTTTTTAAACTGGTAACTGAAAAGGCCAAGGATGTACAGGATACAATTATTAAGAACCTGTACCACCATTGATAAAGAGATGTTAAGTCAACACTGCAAAAGGCTTACAAACTACAACAGGAACGACAGAAGAAGACATTGCTAAAAGAACCAACACAGCTCACCCTCTCTGTGCCAAACTTCACAGGCATCATTTCCAACCTCATTTTATAAATGAAGTAACTGAGGCTCAGAGAGGTTATATAACTTTTCCAAACTCTCATAAAGAAGAGATCACTTCAAATGCAGATACATCTGACTCAAAAGTCTGAACTCCCCCATGCTCATGAAATAGAAATTGTATTTCTAATGAAGTACTGTATAAAATTTCAATATAAATCTAGCAGGTGAGAAAACTTGAAATTCCTGGTTTATAAAGATATTACAAAATTACCACATCAATTAATTTGTTTTAAAAGCAATTTCTTTTAAATAGTATGTTTTTTACATTATTTTCTGAGTTAAACCTATCCATATTCTCCATCCTTACATTTACACATATATGCATATACATATGATATGCATATCTATTTATATATATGTTATACCATTATATGGAGCACAAAAACTTTTTAAGATTTTCAAACTGAAGTAGAATCTGTATATATCTGTAGACACGGAGTCCAACTGGACATAAAACTGTGACTTGGTTTTTTCCCACTATAGAATTATTTCACTGCTATAAACAAACTCTGTGCCCCAAAAATTAACATGTGAAAAGCTGTACAACGATATAACTGTAATTTTTTTACATTGATTATTTACCCCACAGTATTTTTCTCTTAGATATATTCTCTTTTCAAATTGTGCAGTGATTAGCTTTTCCTGTGAATTCCCCCAGTTGCACCTCCAAACTCAGGATACACAAACCCTTCAACTCCCAGATGGGATAGCTGAGGTTTTGCCCTGTCGTGTTTTCTGGGGATGTGGGGCCATGAGGCTACAGTTTTCTAACCACGTATTCCATGGATCCTCGTAGAGGCCTAGAAAGTAGGACTCTGCAGCTGTGCCTCTTTTCCTCTAGAGCAGCTCTAATTTTTATCAGTTCTACATATCAGCTTCCTTGTAAAATTTAATTTGAAAGGGGAAAAAAAAAACCCAGTGGGCTCTACAACAGATTTTTTTTTCCATAGCTAGCTTAAGTTATAGATGGATGAAGAATGTGACAGAGTTTTTAAAAGCAAAGACTTTGGGGTCAACCTCCTGGATACACATTTTAGACCTTTATTTCCTCATCTGTAAAATGAAAATGATTCTACCTACCCAGATTGCTTTTATAATAAGTGAATAGGTCACGTGGGTACCAACCCCAGCACATTGTGTGAGCTAAGAGGTAGCTATGAGATAATTAGTTTTTGATCCTGATTCCTTTACTCTAAGTAACAGGCGAAAATAAACACTAAGCCAAATATTTATGTTAGATCTTAAGATGCAGTATGTTCAAACTAGGGTTGGCTGAAAGACACTATATATTAGGCAAAATAACAAAGCTAATCAAAGACCATCTATGACAGTACTGATGTACTACACATGGGAACACAATTACTTTCAATAAAAACATAATTCGGGATTAAAAAACAATAAAAGAAGCACATTTTGTTCAACAAATAGTTCCCAAGCCTTTAACTACACTTAAGGCATTGAGCAAGACTGTAAACGGAGATAAAATATTGCCCGATATACGTGTAGGTTGCTTGCTACTATTTCATTTAATTCTACTGAGAAGTATAAATACTATTAGCTTTAGTGTGACCTTAATTCCATAAATACAAGAGAATATTCACAAAGCTGGGGACAGAGGCAGGGGTCTTACCTGTAAAACTGAACATCAAGCTCCACCATAAAGTGCTACTGATAATGAATATAATAAGGCAAGAAGCTCCAATTCAAGGAAATGATTAGAACTGATGATACAAGGGTAAACAGAATCCAACAGAATTTGCCAACTTAGCCTGTTGTCTATCATTAGCCACAACTGATATCACAGAAATAACAGCATCACGCTGACATTCATGAAGGCCAACCTGGTGAGAATTTGCAAAGTGACAAAAATGCAAGACTAATGGTTGACACAAGAGAGTCTCAGAAATAAAGCAAGTTGTCTGCAGATGCCTAATATCTCCTTTCCCATAGATAATTAAAGAAATTCAAACATTTAAATTTACCCCCTTGTTTCCAAAAATTGAAGCTTCCCAAGTTTGCCACAGGGCAAGCTCAAAGAATGGGACTTCCAGTTTACTGAATATCTCCTATGCACTGGAGCTTCTTCACATGTGTTGTCTCATTTCATCTTCCTGACAAATTCTCAAGCTAAGTGTTCTTTTCTTCATTTTAAAATTGAAGAAAATAAAGGTTCGAAACAAAGTGACTTACCCAAGGTCACGAGACTAATAAGTGGGAACACTAGAATCTGAACTCAGGTCCAATGTTTTAAGCCCCCCTAGAATTCTACAATGTCAAACAATAACATCTGGTACAATGGGAACAGAAAAATGCTAAAAGAAAAAGATTGGTATTTTTCAGAAAGCATAATTTTTTGGGGAAAAAATCCTAAATCAATTTTAATTTTCTTATTAGAGAAACATGATATTGGAGTAATTCCACTCTTTCCCTCTTGGATTATGAAAGGAAATTTTTAATAAATCAAATTGGAAAAGGGAGAATACAACTACATCCTTTTTACAATGAAAAACTGCTTCCACGATCAGGATAACAAATACATTTTTAGGTAATCTAAATGTACATGATAGATTTTCTTCTTAATGTGGCACTATTAAGTTTTTCTACTATTTAGGAAAAAGAATTAATTTTGAAATTGGCTGCAAGAAAAAAAAGAAAACTAGCACCAAGCAAGTTTAATATTCTTCTGAAAGCTGCACTTTAAAATTTAAAATTAAAACAAAAATCACCCAAAGAAAACCCCCATCATTACTTTACTACAACCCAACAGAGTAAAAAGAAATAATTCTTAAAGCGAGTGTTCTCTAGAATGTAAGGGAAAATATCCAATGAATTCGTCTAAAATTTGAAGTGCCAAGTCCATACATAAATCTTGATTTTGCCATAGAGTTGACTGCTTGTTGGTTTAAGACCTCCCATAAACAATATGAATCTATCTGTTTATAAAGAGCAAACCATCAGACAGCGCTAATCAGATTAAACTCAGGAGGTCTATCTTGACAAAATCATCGTTTTATAGAAATACATAAATCATGTACCAAAACCTCTATAAACAGGGCACACAAACCCACCCATAGTTTACTTTTTTGTGGTATATTCTTGAGTTAAATTTCTGTCACATAACATTGTAAAAAATAACTTATCAATGGAAAACTATCGTAGTTTAACAACTCTACAAGTTTTCCCCTGCATCTTTTGGAAGTTATCAGAGTGTAGCTGCACACACAGGCGCACACACACATACACAACTGTGTGTGTATATATATATGCACTATTAAGGAAGAGAAAATGACACATCACAAAAACATGAAAACAAAGAAAGTATTAAGGTTTGAAAGTGAAGAGAAATAGAAAGGCAATTCAAAACTAAAATTCAAACTATTATGACATCCTTACATAGGTAAGCCCAAAATAATCCATGTTTCTCCTAGACATTGGGAAAAAATTAGCTGCGGGAATATTTTATGAAGTCACAATAGAAAATCAGAAGGCTGTTCCATACGTCCACATTTCAATCTATTATAAATTCACTTGAGTCAGATCAAATCATGAAACAGCCCTGAGTGTTACATGAAACAAGCACAATTACAATCGAAGTCAGATCATATACACCCTGAGTAACTGGAAGCCCAAAACAACTGGAACAGTGAATGAGGAAGCCTAGAGTTTCCCCTGGAGAGGGACAGGGGTGGGGGCAATCAGCAAAACGCGTATACCTGAGACAACTGCAGAGCCTGAAAAGGTCCTAAAACCCTGAAGATGCTCACATGGTCTCACAAGCAAGTCCCTTCACCAGATCCACAGCCCAGATAACTGGCATCTTTTAAACTGTCCTATTTCCAGAATTCCTGATTTTAAATCACACTGGAAACCTCTGGCTGCAATTGAATTAGAATGGCTCGGCTCAGCCCTTCTAAACACCAAGGGGAAAAAAAAGTACCATACTTAAGTTTGTTTTGTTATAAACTCGGACCTTCTGCATTCCAAAATTCTATCCCTCTGACGAATATAAACCGGTATTACAGAGAAATGGTTAAAAAAAAAAAAAAACCCAAACCAGCCAGTGAAAAGGAATGAGGGAGTACGAATGGTAACATACAGTACCATGAGCGGCAGTGGCCTCCCAGTCAGTGGTGCAAGGTTAACAGATCACTCCTGGCCTTCAGGCAGACAGCAAAACACAGCCTGGGGAAGGGGAGGGACAGGGACCGAGGCCAGGGGAGGGGGCCCTCGCTCGGGCAGTTTACACGAGAAGGCAGCTCAGCTCCTTTCGGGCGCATTCCTCCTCTCTATCTCCCAACCTTTTTGCGTGTGTCTTGTCATATTTTCTTCAGCTGTTAATTGTCCAGACTGCAAGGCTTTAAACAGCCAAGGTTTAGGAAAAAGCGAAACCCTTCTAAGTGACCATCACAGCAAATCAGCTTCATGCTGGTGGGTAAAATTTTCCAAGGGAAGTGTTCTTCTGATAGTTCCTGAGTCTCTCAGTCACCCACCCCCACCCCCACCCCCACCGCCGCCACACACACTCCCCTAGAGGGCTAAATGCACTGTGGCAATAAAACATTCATGCGACTTGGAATTTTAACACAATGCCATTTCCCTAGTTTAACCTGAAAGGAATGCACTAGTCACAACAGACTACATCATCCTGCCATCGAACCCTGCCAAGGAACGGCTTTTTTGGCCGTGCTGGGCCAGCTTTGACGGGAAAGGAGTACACAGACCCACACGCTGAGCACAGAGGGGCCACCTCTGCTTCCTCAGCCTTGTCCAGCAACACCCTGCTCTTGAACATGACCCCTGACCCCTCGCATTGTGACCGGCTTGTGATGCATGTGTCACTCTGGAACTTCTGCAGAGCCACACACTGCGAAGGCCATTTGCTGCTCTCTCTCAACAGGCCTTGGGCCGATGCCAAAGGTTCTTTCTTATTATTGCTGCTACTACTGAAAGTCTCACGTCTCAAGCGTGGGGATGCTTTCCCCCCCGTGTGGTGGAGGGGTCTGTTTTTCTTTTTCCTTTGTTTGTTTTGGACTTTTTAAAAAAACAAACTTTGCATTTGCATTCATAATTAGGTTATGATTACTGACAAAATGGTTTGCTTTGGGGACTACTTATCAAAGCTGCCAGTTCTTTCGCATTTAAGTGACATTTAATTTAGACTTACAAAATACAAAAACAGAAATAATTCTGATTTCTCCTGAGAATTTTAGAGAGTAACTCAAAGGTGTTGAATTCTAAAACATCCACACTTAACCGTTTCATGTGGCTAAAGGACTAACAAAACAAGCAGCAAATCAGATCCCAAAACCCTACATTTATTGATTTATTACTTGTGCACAGATTTCTGCCTTCAAGGAACATCACTGACAAACTAAGGAACAAGGCAAAATAGATGCACAACAAATGAAAAATTAATCACATTAAAAGTTAAAAGATACTTGAACTCTGCTGTGATGTCAGTTGGGCCCTTTATAAGCAATTACAACAGCATTAATTTTGATTAATTTTGTAAGTTACCGGATACTATAACTTTGTCCCCAAAATCCCTTTTTCCTTTATCCTCAACTTCTCCCCCAATACTAAGGTCTGCCTTCCAGTTTTTACTTTCTGATTATTCACTTTTTTTCTTTTCTGACCATTAACTGTTTTCACATGGAGCACGTTCACTTTCAGCCTTGCCCTATAATTTTGTCTTCTTATTCATCCTGTTACAAGAGTCACAGGCAGTTCTAAAAGGCAGCAAGTCCCTCCTCCTTGCCCTGGCCCTGAACTACAGCCAGGTGAACTGTGATTACTGCTGTCAAACGCAGAAGATGCTCAGCTTTAATCTCCTAGAGTGAGGCCCTGTCCTCTTCTCAGTAACAAATGAAGAACATCTTATTTCATCTAAGAGATACCCTAAAATACAAAATGATGATCTCTAAGCAAGTTAACATGCACATATAAAATAAAACCAAATTGTCTTCTTTAGTGTAATTTTTGTCTCCTTAGTAGCTGGAATTAGTCTTAAGCCCTAGTTAAAAGACTTTTTTCTTTTTCTTTAAACAGACATTATCATGCCTTGAAAAGTCATTCTAATCCCTTCACCTTAGCCAAGCCATGCTAATTCTAGATAGTAGAACAGCAATTACTTTTTTTTTTTTTTAAAAAAAAAGGAATTATATTTGACTTGGGGAGCAGGCGGTGGGAAATCAACCCGAGAGAGAAGCAAAGATTATCAAAAACCTATGTGAAATACTTCCATTTTAAAATGCAAATGCTGAAATCAAACTGTCATTTTAATCTATATAAAACACAGGAATAAAGACATTTGATTTCTTTAAGTAATCTGATTTATTATCAATGTAAATTAAAATTCTAATTTTGATGTTACTAGTGGGAAACTTAGTAAAATTGAAGACAGCACCACATAAAGCCTTGAGATTAAAATTACTGAGGATTATTTCTATTTAAGGCTAGACAGATATACTTTTTTTTCCTCATATGAAATTAACCAACACAGTGATCCCAAAGTATCTTGGACCAATATCCAGAGAAGGAAAAGAACAAAGGTCTGTGAACAGGCACATTGCAGCTATTAAACCCTCAGTTGTGATGCGTTTCCTCTGAAGACCTCTGGAACTTCAGCGCTAAAAGAAGTGATAACCCACCTCATTGCATTTCTAAACAAACTGTCAACCAATTTTATAATTTATTCACTACAAGGGTAGAGTGATGCATCAAAATGAGGAAATCCTGTTTTATATGAAATTGTACCAATACAAATAAGTGGAATCAGAACAATATAGAACCTACTAGAAAAGAATGTCCAATCAGTAAGTTCACTGAAATGCGAAAAGTTGCAAAAATCTGAAAGTTTTGTAGAAATATTAACATCTTTCAGTTGCGTACACTTGGTGAGATAATCAAATCTACGATAACCATCGGTGATTTTCATTTTCCTTCAACCAAAACAAAGTCTTACTACGTTAAATGACCTTTAGAAATACAAGTTTTAAGTTACCTTTTAATTTCTAGAAAGCAGAAGAGATGAGATTTTTCTCACCAACTTCTATTACAAGGAGCACAAATATGTTAATTTATTCTTCCCAGGAGTCCACTTGGAGCTATGAGATTGCCTAAAGCATCCAGCACTGCCCCCACACCCAGGCAGCCCGCAGACTCGAACCCTGCCTGAGGGCAAACCTAAGAGGCAGGGAGATGAGAAGGGAAAGGAGAGGTGTGGATAAAGGAGGGCAGGAGAGAAAAGGAAAGAGATGGTGTGAGATGAAAACAGACTGGAAGAAAAGCAACAGGAAAGAAGGGGATGAGAGAGAAAGAGTAAGAATGAGATGGGAAGGAGCGAATTGAAAAGAACCAGGGAAAGGGAGACAGAAGGAAAAAAAAGGGATGGCTGGGGAAGAGGGGAGGAACTGGAGCCCCACGACACAACAGTGGATCAAGCAGCTGGCCTGAGATGCTAATTCAGCGCTTTAACAAATCAATGCCACTTGAAAAGTACAATGCGAGCCCTCACCGGGTAGATGTCAGGGGACTGAGAAAATGCATTCTCAAGTATTTCACATTAAGAGGAATAATGTGTTAATTTATAACTCTTCACCCTATACACTTGGATTATCTATCTGTGTCAGCGATTTGACTTCTTAAATTTATCAAAAACGCACGCAAAGGGAGGCAGCTTCGGCTTCACCACTGGGAAATGGAGGTTTAGGAAAAGCCTGTCCTAAGTTGTCTCGAGGTTCTTTTCGCTTTCCTATTTGGGCTGAAGGACAGATTGGTGGGGGTGGCAGGAAGCAGTGAGCATCTGAAGGAGAGATCAAGGGAGGAGGGGAACTCCTGGTCCAGTTACTAACAGCACCAAAGAAAAGGCTTTCTTGGCCTGTGGTTGATTGCATTAGGTACCATCCGTCAAAAGTGACACAGAAGAGAAGGAATAACTTGAATCAGCAACCCGAGCTGCCATCATCAGAATTTACTTTACGGAAACTTACTTAAGTCTCTCAGCACACCCAGCGGAAGAGAAGCTGCTGACAATTGGATTGTAATTAAACAGTACTCTCGCAAAGCCACCGGAGTTCCAAAGACAGAGCTTATCAAAATAGGAAGGGAAGGGAGGGCGAAGCTTATTTTATTTAGTTAGCGTTGAGACAGGGAGGGGAGATGTTGAAGAAGTGGTATTACATCCCAGCATTCTGGAGCCTAATGTTTGTTTCTTGAGAAAAACCTGTTTTATTAAACATCAAATTCTTGGAATTGTTTCCTAATTGTTCCTTAATATAAATTTAGCCAACTTCTAAGATGATGATAGCACAGTTTCTAACCTGAGGGAGAGACTGTTAGTATTTTCTGCTAACAAAATTAAAGCATTATCAGACTTAAATTTTCAAGGCGCAAGCATTGTCAACACACAAAGGTGGTAAATTTTAGAATAAACAGAAGAGAGTATGTTTCAAGAAAGTGTTTAAATTAAGATCACGTCTTCAAAGATAAGAAGAGGGAAAGTGGTTCTACACATAAAGAAAAAAAAGGACCAGACTGTGAGTATCTGTTCTGAGTTTCACTTTAAGATTGTTTACACTACACACATCAGTATTTTAAACTGTGGCGGTATTTTTATTTGCTACTTGTACAACTGCAAAAGAAACAGACATTCTCTTATTTTCGGGACATTCATATGTAAATGAATGCTGATGAATGGAAATGAGATGCTATACATGACGGGCAACGTTCAACATTTAGTTTAAAAAAGGCAAAGTTACCTCACTCACTGAAGCTTGAATCTCTTCCCTTCTACAACTGGCCGAGAAAAGAAATGAAAGACAATGATGGACCTTCCAGTTTCTATTGGCTAAACACCACCTTACAGAGTCACTCATGACAGAAAACAAACGTTCTTTCAATCTTATGTTTTGCATCTTTTCTACGACATAGTATTACACAGAGTCATTTTTAAAGGAAAATTTAATTAGAAACAGAAATTATAAATAGCCAGAAATTTTATAGCTGCACTGAGCCAAAGGGTTAAAATTCCAAAATAGTATAATTATTTAATGAATGTTTTATTTCCTTCAAAGGAGATAATTAATAAGGAATTTCCTAGGTCATGACCATACGTACACTACTTTCCCTTTTCGTAAAATCTTGGGAGACAGAATATATATTCTGGACAGTATGTTTGCAATGGGAAAGAATCATATTATGTGCATTTCAAGGGCCTCTATGCCCTGAGAGTAGGATTTGTCCTATCCCTGGTTTTTGCATGAATTACCATGACTGTCGGTCCCATCCAAGCTACCCTCACGTAAACTATCTATCCATCCTTATCATTATGGTACCATTAATTCCATTCTCCCCTTCCCCTTCCCCCACCACACTCACCTAAGGGGTTAAAAGACTTCAGTACATTTGTGACTTGTCAGTGACATATAATACCCGGGTCCTTCATGCAATCAACTTTTACTTGACATGTATTTGCTCATCACAGGACCCGCATTACTACTGGGAAAATGAAGAAAAACCTAAATTAACACTTGACATTCAATATGGTCAAGTCCTTAATTGGCTGGGCTTCCTGAGAAAGCAATTTTCTATTCCCCAAACTGTTCGCGTGTCATGTGTGGAGTGCAGCTCTTGGCCATCACTGCTGTCCCTCGCTCCCTCTAATGAGAGCAGATGAATTAGTGCTACGTGACACGATTTGAACAGGGCTTCCTCCTCCTCCCCTCCCCCAATCTTTCTCCTATACCAGTGACAGCTGTGTGGCAAGGGAAAGAAAGGAAGAGAAATGCAAGAGCAAAGAATCCTGTAAAGGATGATCATTTTTTAAATGAACCTTAAATGTCTTGTTGAAACTCCAGAACAACAGGGCCATTTAATTGTCGAGGTGGGGAAGGGGGTTGATACAAAGATCAGGGGAATTATCTGGCCATGGTTGATTTGGGTTGTATTAACTTCAAGCATGTTTCTTCCATTCCTGGCTAGTTGCAGTATTAGATTGCACTGGTCTAATTAAAATGGAATTTACATCCACTTAAGAAAGTTTTTTGAAGGTCTGGAGAATGGGTCAACTAGAAAAAGAATGAACAGCATGAAATGATTATTACTCTAAGATAAACATACCTCTAGGTTAAAGAAAAAGAAAGTCCTTGCAATAAACGTTTGGGTCATAAAGAACCTCTAACACAAAACTCTGTCACTATACTTTGTTTTCAAATTATTGTTCAGTGTTTGAACTTAAGGCTCACCCTTCTATTTTAAATCATTTTGTTTAGTTCCCTTTGATTGCCAAAGTACTGCAACAAACATTATCTGAACACTGATTTCATTCTATTATTGTGGAGGGAGGGACTATCTTCTGCCTTAGACGTGCTTATCTAGCTCAATAAGAAACAACTGAATGGATGAGTGAAAAGAAGGCAGGACAGAATCTGCTCTATTCAAAGACACTAAAAGGTAAACTAAAGGGCTTTCTCTGACTCTTCACTTACTCATTTTAAAACCAAAGAGGAAGTAATTTTAAATGCCTGAAGTGCTTAACCAATCCGATTAGGGCCAAACAGAACTGGGCGAGGGAAGAATACGGAGCCAATCAAACATCTGGGAGGCGAGTCCACAGCACATGCCTAAGTGAACACAATTTGTGGAAGTCACTAGCACCTTAGCACTTTGGATCTTGACTCGCTTTTACTGACGTGAGAGCTAAGACAGAGACGCTGCCTGTGTACCATAAATGATACCACAGCTGGACTGAGGCCACAAAATCAGTGTCAGCTGCAAAATACAAAACTATTTCTAGTTCCTCTGCCTCAAATAAGTAGTTTGATCATTTATTAATTATTCCTCTATAATTCTGAATATAATCTAAGTAATATTTCAGTAAGTAAACTGTGAAGTAAATTGGAATATATACAAATATGGTGAAACCCACTTTTGCACTATGTTTAAAGTTATAACCTGAAACCAAAAAAGCTATTTCCACATTTTATATTTGTGGGAAAGAACATGAAAGGAAATGAAGCTTTATAAGGTCTTCTTTCCTTAACAAAAGTCAATTCATAACATGATTTTAAGTATTCTTACACTAATAAAAGACAAACCGTAACAGAAGGAAACTTTCTGGAACACCCTGGATTTTCAAATTTGTTGGAATATTATTCGTCTCAGACAATATGAAAACTCTAAAAGGCAAGTATAATTTAGAATTATTTGCACCAAAGTAAAACAATACAATAGACTCACACTCTCCATATATTATTCCTCTTGTGGCTAAAGCACTGATATTTCAAGTATCCTTAAGATCCCTTTCGAAAATACACTTGAGACAGCTTAAGAATGGGCATTCTATCAGGTGTTTAAAAGAAATAAATAGATAATTTGGTATTCTGGAAAAGTAGCAGAGTCTAATATATCCAGTTAACTGCTGCAGGAGCATTATCATCACTGAGCAACAAAGGGCAGTGTATTCTGCCAATAGCTTTAGGGTGACCTTTGCAATGCTGACTAGTCCGTCAAGTTCCATCTCTGAGATGCAAGGCATAGACAGGGATGGTTTATTAACTGAGGTAGGAACTAAAGACCAGGAGCCTCCAAAAGAGTAGGGATATCACATTCAGGAAACGAGAATTCCTTTCCCTACGAAGAGAAGCAGTGTACCATGAGATCAGGCTGAATAGCCCCCATATTCTTTCCCAAAGCACTAACCTTCCATGGTGCAGAAACTCTCAAGTATTAGCATAGTATCAACATCTTTCGCCCCCCTCAGCTACATTTTTAAGTACTGCCATGAAAATCCAACCGGGAATTGGTAAAACGGGATCAATGACTTGAGTTCTAGGAATAAAGCTGAAAAAGAATGTTGACATCATCTCAGAGCTTTAAACAAATTGTGATGAGTCCCGCTTTATTTGGGGTAGTTTCCAACTATTGCTAAAGCACTGCTAACAGGAAGAGGTCGACAGAATTCAAGAAGGAAGCAACAGCAGGTAAGAAAAATGACTCTGTACTGAACTGAGAAATTTCTTCAAGCAGCACCTGCAGAAAATCAGCCTTTTTGATTCAAGAAAGGTACTTTTTTAAGAAAGTTAACTGTGACTATGGCAAAGTGACATGCTTAAACTTGATATTCTCTTAGGGATGAGCAGGCTTTGAAGCTCATAATAAACTTGAAATGGTTCTGTGGAATGTTAAGGCTTAATGTGGATGGTTGGTGCCACTGTCATGCCTACACAAAACTATGTCAACCTGGAAATAACTGCATTAACAGCTCCAGGGTATTTAGAATGGAAGCCTTGCCCTTTTTTTTTATTAAGAATTTTACTTTGAACCATAAGAAGAAGCTGCATTAAGTTTCCAACTTGTTTAGCACAGCTAAAATTAAAATACTCATTCCGGTTTAGAAAGGCATAATATTCGCCACCCACCTAGTTCATGTTCCCTTCACGTGATACCATTCTCAAAAAGTATAAACATAGCAGAGAGAGAAATGACTGCTTTAAAATAGCCTGGCACATGGAACAATAAAACTATCTATCAAATAAAAGGCACAAATGTTATTTTATAAAAATTAACAGCAACGAAAAGGGTGTCTTCTTTTATCCTCCAGTCTTCACCACCCTCTTTCCTTCAGCGCTTCCCTCCCCTTTTATTAAAGATATTTTATCTAATTCTCAGTTGAAAGGTTTCTGAAAGTGGTAAGTCCCAGCTGTGTTGATGCTGAACTTCTTGAACATGGCACACTGACGTCATTCTGACACACTCTCAGATGCTTCGTAACAAGCTGCACCAGTCACTGGATTTGAAATACCTGACTTACTATAAAACAAACTGTTAATCTCTGGTCTTTTCTCCAGTTCAGCTCTTCCCTGCGGTTTTGGAAGCAAACCAATAGCTTGTTATGTTTACATCAGAGACGACTCCCTTCTGATTGGCGTCTGATACTGTCCAGTGATGCTGTTCAACAAGACCCCAGACAGAACCTAGACACTCCTCGGGCCCCATTTGCAGACCATTTTAACAAGACCTTCTTGTTTCCTGTTCCCACGAAAATCAATAACAGGATGACCTTCAATTTGAAATTCAAACTAATTAATTACCCGTTCTGTTGAAAATGCTGATATCTGATTTGCCTAGAGAATTTCAATTATGAATAGGTTATTTCTTTTAAAGAGCCCCATCAAAAAATTTAGATAGACACTGAAAACCTCATCTTATAACAATATAAATGATGTTTTCTTGAAGCTTGTATAAAATACTGGCCTTGCATGAATTAGTATGGGGAAGTTTTCCCCGTGTGGTCCATCCCCTCCTCGTGACATCATAATCAATTGCCTGGTAAATTATAGCAATCCCACAAAGATTTGGGGCCAAGAATCTACTGCTTAAAGGTGAGATGAAAAGCTTTTTATAGTTAAATTCAGCTTTTCATCTATGACTGACATAAATCATGGGATTCTTTTCAGAATTTAGAAATCCCCTTTTCCTTCCCTATAATTCCAAAATTCTTACTTTTCTATCTTTATTTCTACCTTTGACCATCTTCTTTGTTTTGCTCTCACATCTGATTTTTCTTTATATGGGGGTCATAAGAAGAAAAGCTATACATCAAAAACTATCAGCACCAGAAATATATTTACTAAACTCTTTTTTTAATTCTGAAAAAAAAAAAAGAAGAATTCAGTCCATCCCAGTGGGGAATTCCCAAGATGAATGATCACATGCAATGAAACTATTATCTTCATCCATTAAAATATTATCTAAAACAGAGGTTTCTATCTGGCAGCCAGTAGGCTGAATATAGCCTGCAGATGAGTTTTGTTTGGACCACACAGTTTTAAAAATATTTGAAAAGGTTGCCAAGATTTAAAAATCAGGAGATTTCACATAAAAATCTGGATTTCTGGCTTCTCATTAAAAAAAAAAAAAAAAGAAGAGGATCTTGCAACACTCGGCCTGCATTCTCACCTGGCAACAATTGGCTAGAGCCAAGGAGCTGCTAGCACCCTCTGATTGACACAAGAGCTTTCTTGGTCCACCACAGTCCCCACCAGACTCCCTCCACTCGTTTAACTCACCCTACCTCCGCATGGCCCTTGGAGGCAACTCCCGATCTTTAACATGTCAACTACTCCAAAGAGAGTTTGCAGAGTTTGTGGAAGAAAAAGGGAAGGGTATCTAGGACCAGAGATTTAAAAATACATATTTCACGGGCTTACACAATGTAAGACAGCAGGTAGCAGATTTTATTTCAAAATGTAGTTGTTCAATAAAACATAAGTGCAGAGCAAAGGAAACTCATTTTCATAATTAAAATTTTTTAAAAAGCAAACCTAGAACTGATGATCTTGTCTTACAGTGGCCCAACAAACATTCGCACGGCTGTCAATCAACCACATTCTTCTCTGCGGCCCAGAAAAGATGTTCATGTCAAACTATTACTCAGATCTACATTTTGTTCCTTCACATGTTAACACTTCTGCACTTCCTTTCTAGAACAATCATGTACTTAAGTGAAAACTGACCCTAATGCGAAAATAGAACACATCGTCAAGGTAAATTTTAAAAGTCAACATTTAGGACGCATGAATATTATCACGGTAAATACTCATCTTTACTGGCTCCACATGTATGCCACAAGCTGACATTTATACTTATTAAATAGACATTATTGTGGGTTCAAATGACCCCAAAAGTCATGGCATGTTTCTTTAAAAATGATTATTACCTAAAAGCAGATGTCTATGGCACAGTCACCACGCACTTCTACTTGCTTATTTTCTTAACTGAAAGGAAGTACAAAGAGAAAATCTTTCATAGTTCACTCTCTCCAATCAACCACGACAACACAGTTTTTCTACCTATTAGTGGATTTTACAAACAAAAGTACTCTATTTAGCGGAGGAAAGAAAGTACTTTTTCGTTTTGTCTAACTATCTTAACAGGCTACCTCTCACGTACTGTACAGAACAGAAACGCAATAAATAAGCTATGACCAATCATCTTTTGACTTATTAAAAAGGGTAAAATTGAAGTCAACTTTAATATAGTGTTCTGAAATTATGTTTCATGATTGGCCCACATTCTTGAAAGATTATTTTTTAATTAGCTGTTTCCTTCCTAGGAGAGAAGCATTTTTCTTCCATTTTCACCTTAAGAAAGTAACCCTTGAACATATGCCAAATTTACTTCACAATCAGACTTTAATCCCCAAATTCTCTTGATTCTTAACAAGTTGAACAACTTTAAGTAAACAGTTCGCAAAATCATAATTATCATACTGCATTCCTTAACTCCCAGTTGAATAGAAAAAGAGAAAATGCCATAAGTCGGAGTTTCATAAACACAGTCTTAGGCCCCGTATCTGAACGACAATATGATATATTCCTTACAGGAAGCATTTTTCTTTATATTCATTATGTTTGAAAGTTGAGCAATTAGAAGCAGACACCTGGAATTCAATTATTAATTTACCTCTCCCCACCACTTACACACTTCTTTTGAAATCATCTCTCAAGGTACTTCTTAAAGAGATGATCCTATGGGACAGCAGGCATGTAAATGCTCATGTTCTTTTTCTT